>NC_091375.1:19706814-19784314 GCF_038502225.1 Cherax quadricarinatus
AAATCTGACCCGAAACTGTTGTACAGCCACATCAGGAGGAAAACAACAGTCAAGGACCAGGTAATCAGGCTAAGGAAGGAAGGAGGAGAGACAACAAGAAATGACCGTGAAGTATGTGAAGAACTCAACAAGAGATTCAAAGAAGTGTTCACAGAGGAGACAGAAGGGACTCCAGAAAGACGGAGAGGTGGGGCACACCACCAAGTGCTGGACACAGTGCACACAACCGAGGAAGAAGTGAAGAGGCTTCTGAGTGAACTAGATACCTCAAAGGCAATGGGGCCAGATAACATCTCCCCATGGGTATTGAGAGAGGGAGCAGAGGCGCTATGCGTACCCCTAACAACAATATTCAATACATCTGTCGAAACAGGGAGATTGCCTGAGGCATGGAAGACAGCAAATGTAGTCCCAACCTTTAAAAAAGGAGACAGACATGAAGCATTAAACTACAGACCAGTGTCACTGACATGTATAGTATGCAAAATCATGGAGAAGATTATCAGGAGAAGAGTGGTGGAGCACCTAGAAAGGAATGATGTCATCAACAGCAGCCAACATGGTTTCAGGGACGGGAAATCCTGTGTCACAAACCTACTGGAGTTCTATGACATGGTGACAGCAGTAAGACAAGAGAGAGAGGGGTGGGTGGATTGCATTTTCTTGGACTGCAAGAAGGCGTTTGACACAGTTCCACACAAGAGATTGGTGCAAAAACTGGAGGACCAAGCAGGGATAACAGGGAAGGCACTACAATGGATCAGGGAATACTTGTCAGGAAGACAGCAGCGAGTCATGGTACGTGGCGAGGTGTCAGAGTGGGCACCTGTGACCAGCGGGGTCCCGCAGGGGTCAGTCCTAGGACCAGTGCTGTTTCTGGTATTTGTGAACGACATGACGGAAGGAATAGACTCTGAGGTGTCCCTGTTTGCAGATGACGTGAAGTTGATGAGAAGAATTCACTCGATCGAAGACCAGGCAGAACTACAAAGGGATCTGGACAGGCTGCAGACCTGGTCCAGCAATTGGCTCCTGGAGTTCAATCCCACCAAGTGCAAAGTCATGAAGATTGGGGAAGGGCAAAGAAGGCCGCAGACGGAGTACAGTCTAGGGGGTCAGAGACTACAAACCTCACTCAAGGAAAAAGATCTTGGGGTGAGTATAACACCAGGCACATCTCCTGAAGCGCACATCAACCAAATAACTGCTGCAGCATATGGGCGCCTAGCAAACCTCAGAACAGCATTCCGACATCTTAATAAGGAATCACTCAGGACCCTGTACACCGTGTACGTTAGGCCCATATTGGAGTATGCGGCACCAGTTTGGAACCCACACCTAGCCAAGCACGTGAAGAAACTAGAGAAAGTGCAAGGGTTTGCAACAAGACTAGTCCCAGAGCTAAGAGCTATGTCCTACGAGGAGAGGTTAAGGGAAATCAACCTGACGACACTGGAGGACAGGAGAGATAGGGGGGACATGATAACGACATACAAAATACTGAGAGGAATTGACAAGGTGGACAAAGACAGGATGTTCCAGAGATTGGACACAGTAACAAGGGGACACAGTTGGAAGCTGAAGACACAGATGAATCACAGGGATGTTAGGAAGTATTTCTTCAGCCACAGAGTAGTCAGTAAGTGGAATAGTTTGGGAAGCGATGTAGTGGAGGCAGGATCCATACATAACTTTAAGCAGAGGTATGATAAAGCTCACGGCTCAGGGAGAGTGACCTAGTAGCGATCAGTGAAGAGGCGGGGCCAGGAGCTCGGACTCGACCCCCGCAACCTCAACTAGGTGAGTACAACTAGGTGAGTACACACACACACACGCTCGCACACACACGCTCGCACACGCACACACACACACACAAAATGGTAACTAACTAACTAACACACACACACACACACACACTCAAATACAACAGGCCTAATGTCTAATCGACATGTGCCTAGGACAAAATGGTAACTAACTAACACAGACACTCATACACATACACACACACACACACACACACACACACACACACACACACACACACACACACACACACACACACACAAAAACACACACACACACACACACACACACACACACACACACACACACACACACACACACACACACACACACACACACTCATACACATACACACACACACACACACACACTCATACACATACACACACCACTGCTCTCGTGTATATCAATGGTAAATAATACCGAAAGATGATGAATTAAATACTTGTTTATCCTGTAGTTAACTTTATTCTGTAATGTTTCACCAAGCAGCTCTTATCAATATAATACACAAGACAGCGAAAAAAAAAAAAACATGGTTATAAATGACCATAATTTTTAAAGGGGTGGACCGGTAAGCCAGCGGAAGGCCTCGGTCAGATGACCAAAGCTTCAAAGGCGGGTCATCATCTGACTAAAACCCGCATCAGGAAACATTTGTCGTGTTTCCTGACAAACCTTACCTAACCTAACCTAATACAGAAGATTAGAGAGATAGAAAATCCGTACCTTAACCTAGGAGCAAGTCTTCAGTACCGTAGTCTTAACAGGTTATGTGTGTCACTGGCAGGCAGGTGTAACTATGGGGTGTCTGTATGCACCACTGTCACCCATCTCTGTATAATCATTGCATCATGCTGAAATTCTTCTTCATCTTCTTCTTCTTCTTCTTCTTCTTCCTATTATTATTATTATTATTATTATTATTATTATTATTATTATTATTATTATTATTATTAATTCATCATGCCATGAAGGAGTGCTAGTGGTAATGATGAGAAGACTGACTACTTCATTTTCTACCTCTCCATTCTTCTGTATTGTATTAATTAAGCCACTGGTTAGAGAAACGTCTATAGAATGAAGATACCCAGATGTTGCATATGTGTCTAATTCATAATCTTGTCCGTATTATATATCATTGATATACACGTGTCAGACACAGCAACATCCTGGAATCTTGTAATATACGACATTTCCACAAATATTTGATGAATAAGACATTAGTGCAACACTTGGGATTTTTTATTCTGAAAACATTTCGCCAGTCAGTTGCTTCTTCAGTCCAACGAAGAGAAACAGTGGAAGATGAGTAGTAGTTTGAGATAATCGGTCCCTCAGCTTGGAGTGGATGTGTTTAGTCAAAGTGCAGCATATTCGCGGAGATGGGAGGTATATACTGATGACAGACCAGATGGAGCAGTGGTAGGCGGCGTCACTAGCGGAAAAACTCACTACTGGAAACAGGCTGGGCCAATAGGTAAGGCAGTCTTCTTGGGTACTCGAAATATTTTATAACACCTCACAGCTGATTATTGTTTTAGGGACGTGAAGGTGTACAGATGATTTCTAATATTATCTTGTCTTATACTGAAGTGCGAGAGTTCCTGGTATAAAATTCTATGAACATAAGAATACCTGGCATCTCTCCTCATTCTTCTGTGTATGCTGATAGTACCATAGATGGATGTTGAAATATACCTCGTCCGTCTCATATGAATTATTTTCTTACATTGATCAATGTTCATTACGCTTAGTAGCAAGTGACACAAGTCTTCATTCAAGATAATTATATACCCCTTCCTTTCTTACTTTTCAGTCTTCAAGATTCTGTGATGATGTGTTTAATTATAGAAACTTACGCAAACTCTTCCCAGACAACGAATTCGTTATTTTATAAATAACTGGTCTGATGTTAGGGTAACTGGTCTGATGTTAGGGTAACTGGTCTGATGTTAGGGTAACTGGTCTGATGTTAGGGTAACTGGTCTTATGTTAGGGTAACTGGTCTGATGTTAGGGTAACTGGTCTTATGTTAGGGTAACTGGTCTTATGTTAGGGTAACTGGTCTGATGTTAGGGTAACTGGTCTTATGTTAGGGTAACTGGTCTGATGTTAGGGTAACTGGTCTCATGTTAGGGTAACTGGTCTCATGTTAGGGTAACTGGTCTTATGTTAGGGTAACTGCTCTTATGTTAGAGTAACCAGTCTCATGTTAGGGTAACTGGTCTCATGTTAGGGTAACTGGTCTCATGTTAGGATAAATGGTCTCATGTTAGGGTACTGGTCTCACGGTCTTGAAATACTGTAGTCTGGAGGAAATTCATGGTTGATGCCTCTGGAGTCTGGACTGTGGAACTTGTTTACACCATTAACTGTTTCATTGCTGCTGCTGCAGCCGTGGAGTGACCATGGTTGTCTTCAAGTGTATTACAATACCACTGAAACCATCAAGCTTAATTTTACCAGAAAGAGTGGAGAAGAGAAAGTTTATGTTGCAAAAATAAGGATAGGAAGTTTCCTGCTCTAATAAGAAAAGACTCAGGAATTAACCATCAAGGGGAAACGACAAGTTACGAGATACTACACATAACTCACCAAGTTTTAATTGATTCACTTAGTGTTTAAAATTGACACTCTGCGTAAATAATGCTAGTGGTTGCTAATTATGAGCGCCAGTGCAACATGCTGGCACTCCTTGCAAGGAAATTCATTAAAATCGGCCACTTGAGTGAGAGTACCCCGGCATATGTGGTAACCGTTGGAGGAGCGGGAATGACCTGAAGAAAGTGCCCTTACTGCGTTACGCGTTACATATATACAGGATGACAGAAGAGGCCCAAGGTTGAAACCAGCTGGACTGCGACAGTTAAAGTTATCAGTCCAAGAGCTAGTGAAAGTGTGTTCAATTGTCATACATGAAGTGCCACATCAAAGGGACATGCTGATAGAGAGTTCTAAAAGAAACCAGAATCTGCTGCCAGACTTTTTGCCAAGAGGAACGAATAGAAAACAGTCGCCATTTCCCAGAGAACATGGAGGCCAGATAAGTATCGAGACACATTAGTTTATGTCTCAGGATCTCTGTATCGCTCAGTTAGGCAGACACATTCGTGCGAGATAATAAGGTAACAGTTATAAAGTGATACCATACGTAAAACACAGGAACACTAATTTCTACAGTAAAGGTAGTAGGTAGGTAGAAGGTTGGTGAACAGCAACCATCCAGGAAAGTGTTACAGTTCTGCCAAATGAGTGTGAAATGGAAACCTGTAATTATTTTACACAATGCTAGGATTGCGGTGTCTTTTCTGTCTCATACACACAATATGACAGGTACAACTTGCTACTTCTTCTTACACTTCGTTAATACTACACATACATATACATGTATGTGTAAATACACCTTTCTAAGTTTTCTTCTATTTCTTAATAGTTCTTGTACTTACATTATTTCCATTCCTTTCGTTGGGGAAGTGGAGAAGAATCCTTCCTCCGTAAGCCTTGCGTGACTTAAAAAGCGACTAAAATGCTGGGATCAATGGTCTAGTAAGAAGAAAATTTTGTGGTAAGGATGTTTGAATGTGCTTGGATGTAGTATAGATTGTGAATGTTATGAATGAAGTGGGTGTGGGTGGATGTGAGCTGGACCTGACTAGCTTGTGCTACCAGGTCCGATGGCGTGCTCCTTTCTTAAGTGGAAGTGACCTGGCTAGGTGGTCATTGTTCTAAGCCGGAGGGTGGCATGGACCTGCTTCGCTTGGGTCAGTAGGCTTGTTGCAGTGTTCCATCTGTCTTATGTTCTTATGTTCTTAAGAGAAGCTGGATGTCCAAGCTCTAAGTAAAACAAAGCTGAAGTATGAGATTATCAATAGGAAGAAATAAGTGGGATTAGATCAGGTCTGTCTGATAATCGTGGCTAAGGAAGACATCATGGAAAAGTTGAATGATAAATTATGGAAGAAAAAGAGGGAATATAAATGTATAAACTCAAGGATTAAGCGGATTAAAAGGGAGGTGGGAGGCAAAAAGTGCGTTATAGTACATGTTTATGCACCTGGGTAAGAGAGAAGTGTAGAGGAAAGATTTTGGGAGATGTTAAGCGGGTGTTTAGGGAGTTTTGAACCAAGTGAAAAATAACTGAGGTGGTTGGGGGCAAAATGCTAAAGTTTGAGAAACTGTTGTAGAGGCAGTAAATAATAAACGTGGTAAATAATAAGCTGGGCCTTTAATTCAACTTTTGTATAGAAAAGGGTCTGGTAACAAATAATATTTATTTCTAAAAAAAAAATAAGTACACGAGATATGAAACTGAGTGTAATAACAGCAGTTTGTTAAACTTTGTATTAAGAGATAAAAGTTTGTTGGGTAGACTTCTGAATATGCAATTTTTGTGCATGTTTTTAGAGGGGCAACAAATATATAAGAAAACTGTTTAGTTGAATCTACAGTTCGAGGAAGACAGAAATGGGATGAAAGGAATATAATCAGTAAGAGAGAAGAGAAGGTTTATAAACTAAAGGAAGAAGTTAGGGTAATTTACACTATGTATGATAATTGTACTTACGTGTACCTGTGCCTACTAAAGATAGGCTAGTGAGAGTAATGGTAATGAGGAAGGTCGAACACGTGTTTAAGGTTTTAAAATGAACTGTGAGTGTATGAAGCAGAAGTTTGTGGATATAGAAGGGTGGGTGCAGGAGGGAAGAGAAGCGATTGGTGGAATGATGAAAGAGAGTGGTAAAGGAGAAGAAACTAGCTTATGAGAGATTTTTAAAAAACAGAAGTGATGTAAGGAGGACGGAGTGTATGGAGAGTGAAAGGTTAAAGAGAGTGGCAATGGAGCATATAAGGAGAGCAGATGGGAGTGCACGTTTTGTGGTTTTGTCAAATTTTATTGAAGATAAGTAAATGTTTTGGAGTGAGGTTAGTAATCACAGAAAGCCTAGGGTACGAAGGAATTCATCAGTTATAAACAAAAGAGGAGAGTCATTAGATAGGAAGGTTGAGGTATTGGGAAGATAGAAGGAACATTTTTAGAAGCTGTTGATGAAGAGAGGAAGGCAGTGTTTCATGCTTTGGCCAAGGAGATATAACATCTTTTAGGAGTAAGGAAAATCCAGATGTAAGTGTAGTGGAGGTGTGTGAGGCTGTGGGCAAAGTAAAAGGGATTAAAGCAGCTGGGATTAATGAGCTCAAGACAGAAATGCTAAAAACAGGTGGGGATATAGTAATGGACTAGTTGGTGCATTTGTTCATTGTGTATAGAAGGGAGGAAGGTGCCTATGGATTTGTCAGAAAGCGTGCAAATTACTTTGTATAAAGGAAATGGGTCTAGAATAGAATGCAAGATTTATAGGTAAAGTGTTTGGTGAATTATCATTGAAAGACTTATGGGTAAGAGAGAGAACAGGATCGCATATGAACAAATTTTTTGGAAGGGTAGGGGCTGTATATACAAAGTGTTTATTTTGAAGCATGTAATGAAAAAATATTTAGATAAAGGCAAGGAAGTTATTGCTGCATTCATGGATTTAGAAAAGGCATATGATCGGGTGGAGAGGGGAGCAATGTGGCAGATGGTTCAAGTGTGTGGAACATCGTTTTTATGAGGATAATGAGGCTTAAGTTAGGGTATATACGAGAGAAAAATTATTTTCCAGTAAACATAGGCCTTAGGCAGGACGCGTGATGTCACCATAGTTATTTAAGATTTATAGCTGGGGATGCAAAAGAAGTGAATATCAGGGTGTAGGGCAGAATCTAATATAAAGTGGGAGCTGTCACAGTTTCTTTTTGCCCATGACACTGTGCTTTTGGGAAATTCTGAAGAGAAGTTGTAAAATATGGTGGACGTATTTGGAAGGATATTCAAATGACAGAAATTAAACGTCAATATAGCAAAGAGCAAGGTGATGAAAATAAAAAAAATAGGCAATAAAAGATAGGATATCAGAATCGATGGAGGATGGAGATGTAAACGTGTTCAGATATTTGGAAAATTACCTTTCAGCAGATAGGTCTATGAAAGACGAGGTGGACCATCGAGTTAACGAGAAGAAAAAGGTGGGTGGTGCACTGGGGCATCTGTGCAAACAAAGAACTCTATTCATGGAATCTAAAAGGGAAATGTATGAGAGTATAGTGGTACCAATACTCTAATATGAGTGTGAAGCATGGGTTGTGAACATTGCAGTGAGGAAGAGGCCGGAGGCTGTGGCGATGTGTTGGAGTGCAATGTGTAGTGTAAATATTACGCAGATTACTCGAAGTTTTAAGATTAAATGGAGGAGCAGGACTCCTAACAAGACCAGAGGGCCGAGGAAGGGTTGTTGAGGTGGTTTGGACATTTAAAGAGGATGGAGCAAAATGGAATGACCTAGAGGGTGTTTAAATCTGCATTGGAAGGAAGTTTATGGGTCATCCTAGGAAAAGTTGGGAAGGGGTATACGAGGTTTTGTATGCGAGGGTCTTGGACATCGAACAGAAGTGTGTGATCACGTTAGATAGGAGCGGAGGAAAATGACAGTTATGACTTAACGTGAGTTATGTTGGAGTATGAGCTGGGTAACATTTTTAAAGGGATTCAGGGAAACCGGTTAACCGGACTTGAGTCATGGAGGTGGAAAATATAGTGCCTTCACTATCAAGGACGGGTGGAGAAACTGGAGTTTGGAGATGCATGTGCACTGTAGCATCGGCGCGTTTCTGCAACACAGTGTTGTTGTGAGTGATGATGAAAGTGTTTCTTCTTCTTTGCATCACTTCCTCGGTAGGAGACGGCTGTTGTATTAAAAAAAAGATATTAGAAAATGAACATACTGCAGGCATGGTATCTGAGGTCGGCGATCGTACATATAGCTTCCACTGCAGGAGGGCTTCTGTATGATCCAGGCTCGCCATGCATGACCAAGGCTCACAATGTATGATCCAGGCTCGCCATGTATGACCGAGGCTCGCCATGCATGACCCAGGCTCACCATGTATGATGCTGGATCGCCATGTATGAGCCAGGCTCGCCATGCATGATCCAGGCTCTCCATTTAAAGTCTTGATTCGCCATGTATGATCCAGGCTCGCCATGTATGATCCAGGCTCGCCATGTATGATCCAGGCTCGCCATGTATGATCCAGGCTCGCCATGCATGACCCAGGCTCATCATGTATGACTCAAGAAATCGTAATGACACGATTGCAAATAAACCATACCCCCGGCCGGGATTGAACCCGCGGTCATAGAGTCTCAAAACTCCAGCCCGTCGCGTTAGCCACTAGACCAGCTAGCCACAGTAAGATTCATCCAACTAGGTATATTTCTACACCATAGGAAGGTTAGCACAGGCAACACTGTGACCACAAATGCAAGTTTTTACAGACGAATCTCCAGCTAGCGAGGCCGTGACGAACTCTAGCTCAAGTCCCTTCACTGCCGTCAACATGACTCTATGACCGCGGGTTCAATCCCGGCCGGGGGTATGGTTCATCATGTATGATCCTGGATAGATATAAATGAGCCAGGCTCGCCATGTGTGATACTGGCTCGCCATGTGTGATACTGGCTCGCCATGCATGATCCAGGCTCTCCATTTATGGTCTTGACTCGCCATGTATGATCCAGGCTCGCCATGTATGACCCAGGCTCGCCATGCATGACCCAGGCTCACCATGTATGATGTTGGATCGCCATGCATGAGCCAGGCTCGCCATGCATGATCCAGGCTCTCCATTTATGGTCTTGATTCGCAATGTATGATCCAGGCTCGCCATGTAAGATCCAAGCTCGCCATGTATGATCCAGGCTCGCCATGTATGATCCAGGCTCGCCATGCATGACCCAGGCTCACCATGTATGATCCTGGATCGATATAAATGAGCCAGGCTCGCCATGTGTGATACTGGCTCGCCATGTATGATCCAGGCTCGCCATGTATGACCCAGGCTCACCATGTATGATGCTGGACCGCCATGTACGAGCCAGGCTTGCCATGCATGATCCAGGCTCTCCATTTATGGTCTTGACTCGCCATGTAGGATCCAGGCTCGCCATGTATGATCTAAGCTCACCATGTATGATCCTGGCTCGCCATGTATGATTAAGGCTCGCCATGTATAATCCTGAATCGTTATGTACGATGCAGGCTCGCCAAGTATGATCAGGGCTCGCCATGTATGATCATGGCCCTCTATGTATGATCCTGGATCGCCATCTATGATGAAGGCTCGCATTGTGTGATCCAAGCTCGCCATGTATGATCAAGGCTCGCCATGTATGATCCAGGCTCAACATGAATGATCCTGGATCGCCATGTATGATCCAGGCTCGCCATGTGTGATCCTGACTCGAAATGTATGATCCAGGCTCTCCATTTATGATCTTGACTCGCCATGTATGATCCAGGCTCGTTATGTATGATCCAGGCTCGCCATGTATGATCCAGGCTCACAATGTACGATCCTCGCTCGCCATGTATAATCCTGGCTCGCCATGTACGATCCAGGAGCGCCTTGTATGATCTTTGCTCGCCATGTACGATCCAGGTTCGCCATGTATGATCCAGGCTCGCCATGTATGATCCTGGCTCGCCATGTATGATCCAGGCTTACCATGCATGATCCGGGCTCGCCATGTATGCTCCAGGCTCGCCATGTATGATCCTGGCTCGCCATGTACGATCCAGGCTCGCTATGTATGATCCTGGCCCCGCCATGTATGATCCTGGCTCGCCATGTATGATCCTGGCTCGCCATGTACGATCCAGGCTCGCCATGTACGATCCAGGCTCGCTATGTATGATCCTGGCTCGCCATGTATGATCCAGGCTTACCATGCATGATCCGGGCTCGCCATGTATGCTCCAGGCTCGCCATGTATGATCCTGGCTCGCAATGTACGATTCAGGCTCGCCATGTATGATCCTGGCTCACCATATATGATCCTGGATAGCCATGTATGATCCTGGATCGAAATGTATGATCCAGGCTCGCTATGCATCATCCAGGCTCGCCATGTATGATCCTGGCTCGCCATGTATGATCCTGGCCCCGCCATGTATGATCCTGGCTCGCCATGTATGATCCTGGCTCGCCATGTACGATCCAGGATGGCGATGTATGATCCTGGCTCGCCATGTATGATACTGGCTTGCCATGTATGATCTAGGCTCGCCGTGTATGATCCAGGCACGCCATGTATGATCCTAGCTCGACATGTATGATCCAGGCTCTCCATGTATGATCCAGGCTCGCCATGTATGTTCCTGGCTCGCCATGTATGATCCTGGCTCGACATGTACTATCCAGACTCGCCATGTATAATCCAGGCACGCCATGTATGATCCAGGCTCGCCATGTATGATCCAGGCTCGTCATGTATGATCATGGCTCGCAATGTACGATCCAGGCTGGCCATGTATGATCCAGACTCGCCATGATTGATCCTGGCTCGAAATGTATGATCCAGGCTCGCCATGTACGATCCAGGCTCGCCATGTATGATCCTGGCTCGCCATGTATGATCCTAGCTCGACATGTAGGATCCTGGCTCGCCATGTACGATCCACGCTCGCCATGTATGATCCAGGCTCGCCATGTATGACCCAGACTCGCCATGTATGATTCTGGCTCGCCATCTATCATCAAGGCTTGCCATGTATGATCCAAGCTCGCCATGTATGATCCTGGTTAGCCATGTACTATCCAGGCTCGCCATGTATGATCTTGGCTCGACATGTACGAACCAGGCTCGCCATGTGTGATGCAGGCTCGCCATGTATGATCAAGGCTCGTCATGTACGATCCAGGCTCGCCATGTATGATCCTGGCTCGCCATGTATGATCCAGTCTCGCCATGTATGATCCAAACTCGCCATGTAGGATCCAGTCTCGCCATGTAAGATCCTGGCTAGCCATGTATGATCCAGGCTCGCCATGTATGATCCAGGCTCGCTATGCATGATCCAGGATCGCCATGTATGATCCTGGCTCGCCATGTATGATTCTGCCTCGCCATGTATGATCCTGGCTCGCCATGTACAATCCAGGATGGCGATGTATGATCCTGGCTCGCCATGTATGATCTAGGCTCGCCATGTATGATCTATGCTCATCATGTATGATCCTGGCTCGCCATGCATGATCCAAGCTCGAAATGTATGATCTAGGCTCGCCATGTATGATCTAGGCTCATCATGTATGTTCCTGGCTCGCCATGTATGATCCTGGCTCGACACGTACGATCCAGACTCGTCATGTATGATACAGGATCGCCATGTGTGATCCAGGTTCGCCACGTATGACCCAGGCTCGACATGTATGATCCTGGCTCGCCATGTACGATCCAGGATGGCGATGTATGATCCTGGATCGCCATGTATGATCTAGGCTCACCATGTATGATCCAGGCTCGCCATGTATGATCCAGACTAGCCATGTATGATCCAGGCTCGTCATGTACGATCCAGGCTCGCCATGTATGATCCAGGCTCGCCATGTATGATCCAATCTCGCAATGTATGATTCTGGCTCTCCATGTATGATCCAGGCTTGCCATGTATGATCCAAGCTCGCCATGTAAGATACTGGCTCGCCATGTACTATCCAGGCTCGTTATGTATGATCCAGGCTCGCTATTTATGATCCAGGCTCGTTATGTATGATCCAGGCTCGCCATCTATAATGCTGGCTCGCCATGTACGATCCAGGCTCGTCATGTATGATCTTGGCTCTCCATGTACGATCCTAGCTGGCCATGCATGATCCAGGCTTACAATGTATGATCCAGTCTCGCCATGTATGATCCAGGCTCGCCATGTATGATCCAGGCTCGTCATGTATGATCCAGGCTCGCCGTGCATGATCCTGGCTCGCCATGCACTATTCAGGCTCGCCATGTATGATCCAGGCTTACAATGTATGATCCAGTCTCGCCATGTATGATCCAGGCTCGCCATGTATGATCCAGGCTCGCCATGTACGATCCAGGCTCGCCATGTGTGATCCTGGCTCGCCATGTACTATTCAGGCTCGCCGTGTATGATCCTGTCTCGCCATGCATGATCCTGGCTCGCCATATAAGATCCTGGCTCGCCATGTATGATTCTGGCTCGCAATGTATGATCCAGGCTCGCTATGCATGATCCAGGCTCTCCATGTATGATCCTGGCTCACCATGTATGATCCTGGCTCGCCATGTATGATCCTGGCTCGCCATGTATGATCCTGGCTCGCTATGCACGATCCAGGCTGGCGATGTATAATCCTGGCTCGCTATGTACGATCCAGGCTCGCGATGTATGATCCTGGCTCGCCATGTATGATCTAGGCTCGCCATGTATGATCCAGGCTCGCCATGTATGATACTGGCTCGTCATGTATGATCTAGGCTCGCCATGTATGATCCAGGCTCGCCAGGTATGATCCAGGCTCGCCATGTATGATTCAGACTCGCCATGTATGATCCAGGCTCGCCATGTATGATGTTGGATCGCCATGCATGAGCCAGGCTCGCCATGCATGATCCAGGCTCTCCATTTATGGTCTTGATTCGCAATGTATGATCCAGGCTCGCCATGTAAGATCCAAGCTCGCCATGTATGATCCAGGCTCGCCATGTATGATCCAGGCTCGCCATGCATGACCCAGGCTCACCATGTATGATCCTGGATCGATATAAATGAGCCAGGCTCGCCATGTGTGATACTGGCTCGCCATGTATGATCCAGGCTCGCCATGTATGACCCAGGCTCACCATGTATGATGCTGGACCGCCATGTACGAGCCAGGCTTGCCATGCATGATCCAGGCTCTCCATTTATGGTCTTGACTCGCCATGTAGGATCCAGGCTCGCCATGTATGATCTAAGCTCACCATGTATGATCCTGGCTCGCCATGTATGATTAAGGCTCGCCATGTATAATCCTGAATCGTTATGTACGATGCAGGCTCGCCAAGTATGATCAGGGCTCGCCATGTATGATCATGGCCCTCTATGTATGATCCTGGATCGCCATCTATGATGAAGGCTCGCATTGTGTGATCCAAGCTCGCCATGTATGATCAAGGCTCGCCATGTATGATCCAGGCTCAACATGAATGATCCTGGATCGCCATGTATGATCCAGGCTCGCCATGTGTGATCCTGACTCGAAATGTATGATCCAGGCTCTCCATTTATGATCTTGACTCGCCATGTATGATCCAGGCTCGTTATGTATGATCCAGGCTCGCCATGTATGATCCAGGCTCACAATGTACGATCCTCGCTCGCCATGTATAATCCTGGCTCGCCATGTACGATCCAGGAGCGCCTTGTATGATCTTTGCTCGCCATGTACGATCCAGGTTCGCCATGTATGATCCAGGCTCGCCATGTATGATCCTGGCTCGCCATGTATGATCCAGGCTTACCATGCATGATCCGGGCTCGCCATGTATGCTCCAGGCTCGCCATGTATGATCCTGGCTCGCCATGTACGATCCAGGCTCGCTATGTATGATCCTGGCCCCGCCATGTATGATCCTGGCTCGCCATGTATGATCCTGGCTCGCCATGTACGATCCAGGCTCGCCATGTACGATCCAGGCTCGCTATGTATGATCCTGGCTCGCCATGTATGATCCAGGCTTACCATGCATGATCCGGGCTCGCCATGTATGCTCCAGGCTCGCCATGTATGATCCTGGCTCGCAATGTACGATTCAGGCTCGCCATGTATGATCCTGGCTCACCATATATGATCCTGGATAGCCATGTATGATCCTGGATCGAAATGTATGATCCAGGCTCGCTATGCATCATCCAGGCTCGCCATGTATGATCCTGGCTCGCCATGTATGATCCTGGCCCCGCCATGTATGATCCTGGCTCGCCATGTATGATCCTGGCTCGCCATGTACGATCCAGGATGGCGATGTATGATCCTGGCTCGCCATGTATGATACTGGCTTGCCATGTATGATCTAGGCTCGCCGTGTATGATCCAGGCACGCCATGTATGATCCTAGCTCGACATGTATGATCCAGGCTCTCCATGTATGATCCAGGCTCGCCATGTATGTTCCTGGCTCGCCATGTATGATCCTGGCTCGACATGTACTATCCAGACTCGCCATGTATAATCCAGGCACGCCATGTATGATCCAGGCTCGCCATGTATGATCCAGGCTCGTCATGTATGATCATGGCTCGCAATGTACGATCCAGGCTGGCCATGTATGATCCAGACTCGCCATGATTGATCCTGGCTCGAAATGTATGATCCAGGCTCGCCATGTACGATCCAGGCTCGCCATGTATGATCCTGGCTCGCCATGTATGATCCTAGCTCGACATGTAGGATCCTGGCTCGCCATGTACGATCCACGCTCGCCATGTATGATCCAGGCTCGCCATGTATGACCCAGACTCGCCATGTATGATTCTGGCTCGCCATCTATCATCAAGGCTTGCCATGTATGATCCAAGCTCGCCATGTATGATCCTGGTTAGCCATGTACTATCCAGGCTCGCCATGTATGATCTTGGCTCGACATGTACGAACCAGGCTCGCCATGTGTGATGCAGGCTCGCCATGTATGATCAAGGCTCGTCATGTACGATCCAGGCTCGCCATGTATGATCCTGGCTCGCCATGTATGATCCAGTCTCGCCATGTATGATCCAAACTCGCCATGTAGGATCCAGTCTCGCCATGTAAGATCCTGGCTAGCCATGTATGATCCAGGCTCGCCATGTATGATCCAGGCTCGCTATGCATGATCCAGGATCGCCATGTATGATCCTGGCTCGCCATGTATGATTCTGCCTCGCCATGTATGATCCTGGCTCGCCATGTACAATCCAGGATGGCGATGTATGATCCTGGCTCGCCATGTATGATCTAGGCTCGCCATGTATGATCTATGCTCATCATGTATGATCCTGGCTCGCCATGCATGATCCAAGCTCGAAATGTATGATCTAGGCTCGCCATGTATGATCTAGGCTCATCATGTATGTTCCTGGCTCGCCATGTATGATCCTGGCTCGACACGTACGATCCAGACTCGTCATGTATGATACAGGATCGCCATGTGTGATCCAGGTTCGCCACGTATGACCCAGGCTCGACATGTATGATCCTGGCTCGCCATGTACGATCCAGGATGGCGATGTATGATCCTGGATCGCCATGTATGATCTAGGCTCACCATGTATGATCCAGGCTCGCCATGTATGATCCAGACTAGCCATGTATGATCCAGGCTCGTCATGTACGATCCAGGCTCGCCATGTATGATCCAGGCTCGCCATGTATGATCCAATCTCGCAATGTATGATTCTGGCTCTCCATGTATGATCCAGGCTTGCCATGTATGATCCAAGCTCGCCATGTAAGATACTGGCTCGCCATGTACTATCCAGGCTCGTTATGTATGATCCAGGCTCGCTATTTATGATCCAGGCTCGTTATGTATGATCCAGGCTCGCCATCTATAATGCTGGCTCGCCATGTACGATCCAGGCTCGTCATGTATGATCTTGGCTCTCCATGTACGATCCTAGCTGGCCATGCATGATCCAGGCTTACAATGTATGATCCAGTCTCGCCATGTATGATCCAGGCTCGCCATGTATGATCCAGGCTCGTCATGTATGATCCAGGCTCGCCGTGCATGATCCTGGCTCGCCATGCACTATTCAGGCTCGCCATGTATGATCCAGGCTTACAATGTATGATCCAGTCTCGCCATGTATGATCCAGGCTCGCCATGTATGATCCAGGCTCGCCATGTACGATCCAGGCTCGCCATGTGTGATCCTGGCTCGCCATGTACTATTCAGGCTCGCCGTGTATGATCCTGTCTCGCCATGCATGATCCTGGCTCGCCACATAAGATCCTGGCTCGCCATGTATGATTCTGGCTCGCAATGTATGATCCAGGCTCGCTATGCATGATCCAGGCTCTCCATGTATGATCCTGGCTCACCATGTATGATCCTGGCTCGCCATGTATGATCCTGGCTCGCCATGTATGATCCTGGCTCGCTATGCACGATCCAGGCTGGCGATGTATAATCCTGGCTCGCTATGTACGATCCAGGCTCGCGATGTATGATCCTGGCTCGCCATGTATGATCTAGGCTCGCCATGTATGATCCAGGCTCGCCATGTATGTTACTGGCTCGTCATGTATGATCTAGGCTCGCCATGTATGATCCAGGCTCGCCAGGTATGATCCAGGCTCGCCATGTATGATTCAGACTCGCCATGTATGATCCAGGCTCGCCATGTATGATCCAAGCTCGCCATGTATGATCCAGGCTCGCCATGTATGATCCAGGCTCGCAATGTATGATTCTGGCTCTCCATGTACGATCCAGGATGGCGATGTATGATCCTGGCTCGCAATGTATGATCCTGGCTCGCCATGTATGATCTAGGCTCACCATGTATGATCCAGGCTCGCCATGTATGATCCAGGCTCGCCATGTATGATCCAATCTCGCATTGCATGTTCCTGGCTCGCCATGTATGATCCTGGCTCGACACGTACGATCCAGACTCGCCATGTATGATCCAGGATCGCCATGTATGGTCCAGGTTCGCCACGTATGATCCAGGCTCGACATGTATGATCCTGGCTCGCCATGTACGATCCAGGATGGCGATGTATGATCCTGGCTCGCAATGTATGATCCTGGCTCGCCATGTATGATCTAGGCTCACCATGTATGATCCAGGCTCGCCATGTTTGATCCAGGCTCGCCATGTATGATCCAATCTCGCAATGTATGTTCCTGGTTCGCCATGTATGATCCTGGCTCGACACGTACGATCCAGACTCGCCATGTATGATCCAGGATCGCCATGTATGGTCCAGGTTCGCCACGTATGATCCAGGCTCGACATGTATGATCCTGGCTCGCCATGTACGATCCAGGATGGCGATGTATGATCCTGGCTCGCAATGTATGATCCTGGCTCGCCATGTATGATCTAGGCTCACCATGTATGATCCAGGCTCGCCATGTATGATCCAGACTCGCCATGTATGATCCAGGCTCGTCATGTACGATCCAGGCTCGCCATGTATGATGCAGGCTCGCCATGTATGATCCAATCTCGAAATGTATGATTCTGGCTCTCCATGTATGATCCAGGCTTGCCATGTATGATCCAAGCTCGCCATGTAAGATACTGGCTCGCCATGTACTATCCAGGCTCATTATGTATGATCCAGGCTCGCTATGTATGATCCAGGCTCGTTATGTATGATCCAGGCTCGCCATCTATAATGCTGGCTCGCCATGTACGATCCAGGCTCGTCATGTATGATCTTGGCTCTCCATGTACGATCCAAGCTGGCCATGTATGATCCAGGCTTACAATGTATGATCCAGTCTCGCCATGTATGATCCAGGCTCGCCATGTATGATCCAGGCTCGTCATGTATGATCCAGGCTCGCCAGGTACTATTCAGGCTCGCCGTGTATGATCCAGGCTTACAATGTATGATCCAGTCTCGCCATGTATGATCCAGGCTCGCCATGTATGATCCAGGCTAGCCATGTACGATCCAGGCTCGCCATGTGTGATCCTGGCTCGCCATGTACTATTCAGGCTCGCCGTGTATGATCCTGTCTCGCCATGCATGATCCTGGCTCGCCATATAAGATCCTGGCTCGCCATGTATGATTCTGGCTCGCAATGTATGATCCAGGCTCGCTATGCATGATCCAGGCTCTCAATGTATGATCCTGGCTCGCCATGTATGATCCTGGCTCGCCATGTATGATCCTGGCTCGCTATGCACGATCCAGGCTGGCGATGTATGATCCTGGCTCGCTATGTACGATCCAGGCTCGCGATGTATGATCCTGGCTCGCCATGTATGATCTAGGCTCGCCATGTATGATCCAGGCTCGCCATGTATGATACTGGCTCGTCATGTATGATCTAGGCTCGCCATGTATGATCCAGGCTCGCCATGTATGATCCAGGCTCACAATGTATGATCCAGCCTCGTCATGTACGATCCAAGCTCGCCATGTATGTTCCTGGCTCGACATGTACGATCCGCACTCACCATGTATGATCCAGGCTCGCCAGGTATGATCCAGGCTCGCCATGTATGATTCAGACTCGCCATGTATGATCCAGGCTCGCCATGTATGATCCAAGCTCGCCATGTATGATCCAGGCTCGCCATGTATGATCCAGGCTCGCAATGTATGATTCTGGCTCTCCATGTATGATCCAGGCTTGCCATGTATGATCCAAGCTCGCCATGTATGATACTGGCTCGCCATGTACTATCCAGCCTCGTTATGTATGATCCTGGCTCGCTATGTATGATCCAGGCTCGTTATGTATGATCCAGGCTCGCCATGTATGATCTAGGCTCACAAGGTATGATCCAGGCTCGCCATCTATAATCCTGGCTCGCCATGTATGTTCCAGGCTCGTCATGTATGATCTTGGCTAGCCATGTACGATCCAGGCTCGCCATCAGTGATCCAAGCTGGCCATGTATGATCCAGGCTTACAATGTATGATCAAGTCTCGCCATGTATGATCCAGGGTCGCTGTGTATGATCCAGGCTCGCCATGTATGATCCAGGCTTGCCATGTATGATCCTGGCTCGCCATGTACGTTCCAGGCTCGTCATGTATGATCTTGGCTCGCCATGTATGATCAAAGCTCGCCATGTACGATCCAAGCTGGCCATGTATGATCTAGGCTCGCCATGTATGATCCAGGCTTACAATATATGATCAAGTCTCGCCATGTATTATCCAGGCTCGCCATGTATGATCCAGGCTCGCCATGTATGATCCAGGCTCGCCATGTATGATCCAGGCTCGCCATGTATGATCCTGGCTCGCCATGTACTATTCAGGCTCGCCATGTATGATCCAGGCTTACAATGTATGATTCAGTCTCGCCATGTATGATCCAGGCTCGCCATGTATGATCCAGGCTCGCCATGTACGATCCAGGCTCGCCATGTATGATCCTGGCTCGCCATTTACTATTCAGGCTTGCCATGTATGATCATGGCTCGCCATGCATGATCCTGGCTCGCCATATATGATCCTGGCTCGCCATGTATGATCCTGTCTCGCCATATATGATCCAGGCTCGCTATGCATGATCCAGGCTCTCCATGTATGATCCAGGCTCGCCATTTATGATCCTGGCTCGCCATGTATGATCAAGGCTCGCCATATATGATCCAGGCTCGCCATGTATGATCCAGGCTTACAATGTATGATCCAGGCTCGCCATGTATGATCCAGGCTCGCAATGTATGATCCGAGCTCGCCATGTATGATCCAGGCTCGCAATGTATGATCCAGGCTCGCCATGTATGATCCAGGCTCGCCATGTACGATCCAGGCTCGCCATGTATGATCCTGGCTCGCCATGTACTATTCAGGCTTGCCATTTATGATCCTGGCTCGCCATGCATGATCCTGGCTCGCCATATATGATCCTGGCTGGCCATGTATGATCCTGGCTCGATATATATGATCCAGGCTCGCCGTGTATGATCCACGCTCGCCATGCATGATCCTGGCT
Source organism: Cherax quadricarinatus (assembly GCF_038502225.1). Taxonomy (NCBI): domain Eukaryota; kingdom Metazoa; phylum Arthropoda; class Malacostraca; order Decapoda; family Parastacidae; genus Cherax; species Cherax quadricarinatus. The sequence goes on from NC_091375.1 coordinate 19,727,183, forward strand.
CGCCATATATGATCCTGGCTCGCCATGTATGATCCTGGCTCGCAATGTATGATCCAGGCTCGTTATGCATGATCCAGGCTCTCCATGTATGATCCTGGCTCGCCATGTATGATCCTGGCTCGCAATGTATGATCCTGGCCCGCTATGTACGATCCTGGCTCGCGATGTATGATCCAGGCTAGCCATGTATGATCCTGGCTCGTCATGTATGATCCAGGCTTGCAATGCATGATCCAGGCTCACAATGTATGATCCAGGCTCGTCATATACGATCCAGGCTCGCCATGTATGTTCCTGGCTCGCCATGTATGATCCTGGCTCGCCATGTATGATCCTGGCTCGCCATGCACGATCCAGGCTCGCCATGTATGATCCAGGCTCGCCATGTATGATCCTGGCTCGCCATGTATGATCCTGGCTCGCCATGTATGATCCTGGCTCGCCATGTATGATCCAGGCTCGCCATGTATGATCCTGGCTCGCCATGTATGATCCTGGCTCGCCATGTACGATCCAGGCTCGCCATATATGATCCTGGCTCGCTATGTATGATCCTGGCTCGACATGTACGATGCAGGCTCGATATGTATGATCCAGGCTCGCCATGTATGATCCAGGCTCACCATGTATGATCCAGGGTCGCCATGTATGACCAGGTTCGCCATGTATTATCAAGGCTCGCCATGTATGATCCAGGCTCGCCATGTAGGATTCAGGTTCGCCATGTATGGTCCAGGCTCGCCATGTATGATCCACGCTGGCCATGTATGTTCCAGGCTCGGCATGTATGATCGAGGGTCGCCATGTATGATCCAGGCTCGCCATGTATAATCGAGGCTCGCCATGTATGATCCAGGCTCGCCATGTATGATCCAGGCTCACAATGTATGATCCAGGCTCGCCATGTATGATGCAGGCTCGCCATGTACGATCCAGGCTCGCAATGTATGATGCAGGCTCGCCATGTATGATCCAGGCTCGCTATGTATGATCCAGGCTCGCCATGTATGATCCAGGCTCGCCATGTATGATGCAGGCTCCCCATGTATGATCCGAGCTCGCAATGTATGATCCAGGCTCGCAATGTATGATCCAGGCTGGGAATGTATGATCCAGGCTCGCCATGTATGATGCAGGCTCGCAATGTAGGGTTTCTATCATACATCGCTACAGCTAAAAATAAAATCCCAGTGTGAGCGTTCATTAACACTTATTGTCTGTGACGATATAATCTTGTGTGAGGCTCCCCAGAGAGAGAGAGAGAGAGAGAGAGAGAGAGAGAGAGAGAGAGAGAGAGAGAGAGAGAGAGAGAGAGAGAGAGAGAGAGAGAGAGAGAGAGAGAGACTATATATTACTAGCAAATATACTGCTAGGAAACATAAAGTACTAGGTAAGATATTCTACTAGGTAACATATACTACTAGGAAAGTTATACTACTAGGTAAAATATACTACTAGGTAAGATATACTACACGGTATGATATACTACTAGGTATGATATACTTTTAGGTATGATATACTACTAGGTGAGATATACTGCTAGGAAAGATAAACTACTAGGTAAGATATACTGCTAGGAACAGTTCAATCTCTATCTTACCAGCCTTCCTATGACCTTAACTGTTTAGTGACTATCTTACCAGCCTTCCTATGATCTTAACTCTGCAGTATCTATCTTACCAGCCTTCCTATGACCTTAACTGTTTAGTGACTATCTTACCAGCCTTCCTATGACTTTAACTGTGTAATATCTATCTTACCAGCCTTCCTATGACCTTAACTGTTCAGTGTCTACATTACTAGCCTTCCCATGACCTTATCTGTGCAGTACCTTACCAGCATTTCTGTGACCTAACCTGTTCAGTATCTTACCAGCATTCCTATGACCTTAATTGTTCAGTGTGTACCTTATCCTCCCTCCACATGACCTATGTTCAGTGTGTATCACAGAGCTCATGACCTTAAATGTAAAGTTACTAGCTCTATCCAAGACCTTGAGTCTTCCGTGTGTGGTTTATCAGCTCTCACTGACCTTGACAGTTCAGTGTGTACCTTACCAGTATACTAACAATAATGTCAAATTAGCGAAACGTTTCACTCAGGGTAGAGTTTATTTAGTGTTTTGAGAAACTTAAATGAAAAAAGTGCTATGATGAGCCAAGATAATGTTTATCTTGAAGGATGAAGAGTCGAAATGCCGCAGTTGTGACTTGACAACTGTCCACGATGGACCGAAAAGTCCTATGTAAATATATATATGTATATATATATATATATATATATATATATATATATATATATATATATATATATATATATATATATATATATATATATATATATATATATATATATATATATATATATATGCAAAACAACCACTGTGAAAGAATAGAGAAATTCGAAGCACTTTCGTGACTACTCACATTATCAAGGAACAATAAAAGTAGAGCATCAAAAGAAGGTATATAAGGGGTCTAGCCCACACCTCACTATCAGATCCCACAACAAAGGAACATCTGACACGCGACTCATAAGAAAGGGAACACTGCAGCAGGCCCGCCGGCCCAACTAGACAGGTCCTTCACACAACCCACCAACAAACTATTCTACCAAAGAAATAAGAATTTTAAAAATTTGTATTTGTCCAATGTATTATTAAATTCTTCCCAAATTGTATTAATTATAAATGGATCTAATTTATATAAACCAAAGGAAATATTCATATTATTGTCAAAACTGCTTTTTATGAAACAAGATTCAATTATATTCCTGTCGACCATGGACTTGCTTGATACTACTTTCTCAACTTTTTGAAAATCAATTGGATGGTTAGAATCTCTCACATGAATAAATAGAGCATTGGAATCTTGTCCAGTTCTAATGCTATATTTATGTTGTTTTAATCTTAGTTCGAGACTTTTACCAGTTTGACCGTAATAAACTTTATCGCAAATTTTACAAGGAATCTTATAGACACATCCATCAGCATTTTGGGGGGAATTCTTTATCAAAAGTTTTTTTTACTGTATTACAACCCAGGATTCCAAATGGCCTGTTATCCCGGGTGTAATGGGAGCAAAATAAACACAGAAAAAGTTTACTTATATTATCCTTCACCAATTTAGAACAGCAATATGTACACTATGTACAGTGATAAGTATAGTGCACTCCACGGTAAGCAAGTCAGAAATAGAAGCCAGAAGATAGCAGACCGTGCTTCAACCAGCTCTAGAATGGGAATGACAAGGGCAGACAGGAGAGGGGTACCCACATAACCTCTGCGATTGCCAAAACCATCTTCTTATTGGCTAGAACCTGGTCACTAGTTGAACGACGGGGCCCCATCATTAACTCTTAGCAACCTGGTTCGCTGGTTGGGGGAGATAGCCTGTAAATGAGGGTGTGTACATGCGCCGAATAAAGGTTACGTACTCTTTGCATGCCACACCCCCACCCTGAGAAGGCTCAGGATTAGGCTGCCACCTCCCAGTGGTAACCTTGCCGCCATGGCACAAAATAATGGGACCGCCTTTCCTCTCCACCATCCAACTCTTAGATAGAGCTCAGCTTTTCTCGTGACCAAAAGCCAAGCCCTAAACTTAGAGTGAGACAGCAGTCAGACAGGCTAGCATAGGTCCAAGATACAGGCGGACGGTAGCCCGCATCCCCTCACTAAAAAAAAACCCACACCAGGGGATAAAAAAAAGGAGCGTGAAAAGGGGTTACCACAAATAACATCCTAACCTAAATAAAATATTATACTCTAGATAAAGAGTCTGCCAACATATTTTCTTTGCCGGCAATATATTTAATGGAAATATTATAGGGCTGCAGCCTTAGCGTCCAGCGCATAAGCCTTGTGTTGTGGTTCTTCATGGCTTGGAGATATACTAGAGGATTGTGATCACTGTTGACTGTGACCACCTGCGATGTCTGGCCCACATAAACATCGAAATGCTCCAAAGCCAGTACCAGCCGAGGGCTTCTTTTTCAATGGTAGAGTAAGCCCTCTGATGTGGCTGGAACTTAGCTGAAAAGTATGCTACAGGCTGCAACTCCTTGTTCCCGATTTGTAATAGTACTGCCCCAACCCCAGACTCACAAGCATCAACCTGTAATGAAAAAGTTTTGGAGAAGTCTGGAGACAAGAGAATGGGTGCAGTACACAATAATCTTTTTCCTTTATTAAAAGCAGTGTTACAGTCTGAGGTCCAATTAAAGGGAACTTTGTGACTGGTAAGAGAGGTAAGAGGGGCTACAATATCTGAGAAATTCTTACAGAATCTTCTGTAAAATCCTATCATGCCTAGGAAACGTTGAAGAGATTTCCTATCATGAGGAACTGGATAATCTTTAATAGAAAGAACTTTAGCAAGTTTAGGTGCAACTTTACCACTACCTACTTCATGGCCTAGAAAAGTGACAGTGGCCTGGCCAAAGGAAGATTTAGATAAATTAACTGTTAAATGGGAACTCTTAAAGATCTCAAACAGAGCCTTAAGTCTAAGTAGGTGTTGATCCCAAGTATCAGTCACCACAACAATATCATCTAGGTACGCTGCCGTGCCTTCAAGTCCTTTAATAGCCTGATGGATAAGTTTCTGGAATGAAGAGGGGGAATTTTTCATTCTGAAGGGGGTAACTGTGTATTGATAATGACCTCCTGGAATTACGAAGGCAGAGATTTCCTTCGCCTTATCCGTCAAAGGTACCTGATAGTAGCCTTTAAGGAGATCTAACTTGGACACAAAAGTAGCCTTACCCACAAAGTCAGTTACGTCATCCGGACGAGGAAGAGGGTAAGCATCTGTAATGGTGACCTCGTTCACCTTACGGTAGTCTGTACACATACGAAACCCTCCATCAGCCTTCTTCACAAGGATGCACGGTGAAGCCCATGGACTAGATGACTCTTCCACTAAACCATGCTTTAACAAAAATTCTACTTCCTGCTGAAGTAGCCTTTGCTTTTCAGGATTAGCTCTGTAGGGGGAGAGTTTAATTGGTTTAGAGTTTCCCACATCTACATCATGATAACCTAACTTACATTTTTTCGGCACATCCGAAAAAATATTAGGATATGACTGTAGAAGCTCCGTTAAATTTGTTGCTTGCATTTCAGATAATCCCTCCATTAAAGGGCTAGGATCCTTAAGGAGGACAGAATTTGAAAGTTTAATATTAATTTCAGAGATAGAGTGCAAAGAGTCAGAGTTGTCCTCAGAGGTAGAGGACAGAGCCATTACTGGGACTTTATCTGGTGTATGAAAGGCCTTTATTTGATTAATGTGGTAAGTTTTAGTTTTTGAGGTCTTATCAATGGGAGCTACCACATAATTTACATCAGATAATCTACTTACAATCTGCACAGGTCCCGTAAATCTAGCTTTCAAGGTGTGGCCAGGTATAGGTTCCTGCACCAACACCTTGTCTCCTGGATGGAAGGAGCGGAATTGTGCACTTCTGTCATACCTCTGTTTCATCTTGCTTTGAGCTGTCTTTAGGTTAGCCTTGGCTAACTGACGTGCCACCTGCAACCTTGAAGACGGATTGTAGAGTGTTGAGCTAACGTCTTCTCCCATCCATCCTTCTTTGAGCACCCGAAGAGGACCTCATACATTGTGCCCAAAGATCAGCTCAAAAGGACTATACCCTGTAGACTCTTGCACCGTCTCTCGTACTGAGAACAGCAACAAAGGTAGTGATTCATCCCAGTCTGTAGGGAAGTGCATGCAAAAACTTCTCATCATTGTTTTTAATGTCTGGTGGAATCTTTCCAAGGCGCCTTGGGACTGAGGATGATAGGCAGTGGATAAGTTGTGGATTATCCCTAACCTAGTTAATACTTCCCTAAATGCTTTGGCAGTGAAGTTAGTACCTTGATCACTTTGAATAGTTTTAGGAATGCCAAAACAAGAAATGAATTTTGTTAAAGCTTTGAGAATAGCTTTAGTATTAATACTACGCATGGGAATTGCTTCAGGATATCTGGTTACTTTATCCATAATCGTAAATAAATATTGATTTCCAGACTTGGACCTAGGTAGTGGACCTACACAATCTATAATTAAATCTGCAAAAGGTTCTCCATCAGCAGGTATAGGTTGGAGAGGTGCAGGTTTAATGGAATGTCCAGGTTTCCCAACTTGCTGACATTCTCGGCAACACCTAATATGATTCTTCACATCTTTCTTTAATTTTGGCCAATAAAATTCTTTTGTGATTCTATACAAGGTTTCTGTAATTCCTTAGTGACCTCCTAATGACGTGTTATGAGCTATATTTAATATTTGAGGTCTATACTTTGTTGGAACCACTAACCTGTTAAACAATTGCCGGCCTTCTATCTCCTTACCAGTCTCAGTGCAGATCAAATAATCGTTTTTAACTTCATACTTGACCGGTTGACCCAAAGAGGATTTACCCATGGCTGCCTCAAAAGCGAATTTTAAAGAAGGGTCCTTTCGTTGTTCCTCCCGGAAGGACAGTCCCTCGGGCATGGAAACAGAGACATCTGGCAATCCTGCAACCTGGGAATAGGAAGGCTTGATCGGGGTCTGTTCACTTGATTTACGAGGCTCCGGCCGGTGTGCCTCATAAAACAACGTGGCTATTCCGAGATCGGAGACGTCCAAGGATAGGTCAACATTCTCTCCAGACAACCCTTGGGATGTTGCCCGAGTTATGGCCAACACCGGAGAAGAATTAATCATTATAGGTTCAGGACACGAACTAACAGTAGTAATGTTATTACCCAGTAATAACATTGCATCTTTCATGGGGAATCCTTTTGAGACACCTACAGTCAAGTACCCAGTGTAATATTTGCACTGTACATAAATTTTATGCAAAGGAACACAATATATAGCTCCTCCAAATGCTTCCAATAAAACAGAGGAATTCAAAGAAGTATTCTCTGAAAGGGGTAATATTCCCTCTCTTACAAGTGAGCAATATGCTCCAGTATCTCTAAAGGTCTTTACTTTAGTTGTTTCTGAGTTTTCCTGAAGGGAAATAAGACTCTTGCAATAATAAGGGGCCATACCTTTTTCTACTTCTCTAGGGGACATGTCACTAGGGATATTAGAGATTTTCCCAATGGGTTGGGGTTTATGGGGGCAGTTGGGACGGATGTGATCTACTTTGTTGCAGAGGAAGCAGACGACAGGCTTGCCCTTTACTCCCTGCTGACGTTGCAAATGGTGTCGTTCTGGCTGGTGTCTCTCTGGATACTGTTGTCGAGATGCACCATGAGTAGTTTGCCTCTCCGCAGGTGGACCATAAGTTGAGAAGCGTGGCTCACTAGGTGACTTAGTTGGCTGACGTAGACGTTCTCCCTCCGGCTGGCACTTCATTCTCCAAGGTTGACGATCTCTGCTCATGCCAGGCTGTTGAAAAGAGAGACGGGACCGCTCGGAAAAGGAGCGGTTAGTTTCGAAGGTATCAGCCAACCTGGCTGCCTCCAATGCAGTGGTTAAGTCACGATCCTGCAGAAAGACTCGAACCTCTGGTCCCACAGACTCCAGCAGGTTATCAATCAGAATAAGCTGCACCAGCTCCTCAAAGGTAGAGACACCACTTGCTTTATACCAGCTGGTAAAAGCTTTGGTTTCCTGTCTCACAAAGTCCACTAGGGATTGACCAAGCTGCCGCCTGCTTAATTTAAAATTCTTGCGGTATTTGGCTGGGATACATGTATATGCTCCCAACACTGTGGTCTTCACTACTTGATAATCAGAAAATTCAGCGTCATTTAATACTGATGTAAATTCCTGTGCCTTACCCAATAATGCTGTATGAACCAACGATGCCCAATGCTGTTCCGGCCACCTCAAGGCTCGAGCCTGATTTTCGAAGCTTTCTAAAAATTGCTCTGGTTCGGCCTCATTGAAGCGGGGAACAAGCTGTACTGCTTTTTGTAAACTAAAATCATTTACAGAATGCGAAAACTGCCTCCTTTCTCTTTCCCTATCATATTCTTCCCTTGCGAATGCTCTCTGTTCCCTAGTTTGCTCAAGATTGATTTTTGCCAGCTCAAGTGCCAACGACGCTGATTCACCCTGAGACAACCCAGCTGCACTATACTGACCATTTTGCTCCGTAGGAGTATCATCTTCCTCCTGCGAGAACATAGGAGTTTTTGCCCTAGCTCCCGTAGAGGGAGGAGTCTGATGTGCCATCTCTTCTTCTATAAGTTTGTCAGCAATCAGTGAACGCAGTTGCGCAGCTGTGAGAGTGCGTTTGTATTTAATGCCAATGGAACGAGCAATTTGCCAACAACGCTGTAGGGACAATTTAGGTAGGTTATGCAAAGTATATGCCGACACCAGACGTCTGACTCGTCTAGGTGGCATAAGTTATTCGCTATGCACAGTACGATTGCAGAATACCCCAACGTAACACGTTAATTTGCAGAACACGCTTAGCTATGCACAACACGATTGCAGAATACGCATACAAGCAAAGCCGACTGCAAAATTCTCCACACCGAACAGCCTAGTAACAACTGACACGCAAAATTTGTAAAGCAATGCCAGACAGCTACACTGTTCTAGAAGATTGACCGTAGCGAAGCGAGCACACCGAACAAGCTAGTAGCAAGCTGTTGAACGATCACACAATGGCAAGGCTGATCATAAAGCAACTGACACGCAAAATTTGTAAAGCAATGCCAGACAGCAAGCTGCACAATGTTCCTGCTACGAGCTTAACCCTAAACTCAACCGTTTCTCTAAGTCCAGCTCCAGCTCTCGGACAGGCTACCCATATTACAACCCAAGATTCCAAATGGCCTGTTATCCCGGGTGTAATGGGAACAAAATAAACACAGTAGAAAAAGTTTAGACTTATATTATCCTTCACCAATTTAGAACAGCAATATGTACACTATGTACAGTGATAAGTATAGTGCACTCCACGGTAAGCAAGGCAGAAATAGAAGCCACAAGATAGCAGACCGTGCTTCAACCAGCTCTAGAATGGGAATGATAAGGACAGACAGCAGAGCGGTACCCACATAACCTCTGCGATTGCCAAGATTGGCTAGAACCTGGTCACTAGTTGAACGACGGGGCCCCATCATCAACTCTTAGCAACCTGGTTCGCTGGTTGGGGGAGATAGCCTGTAAATGAGGGTGTGTACATGCGCCGAATAAAGGTTACGTACTCTTTGCATGCCACATAAGATATACTGCTAGGAAAGATAAACTACTAGGTAAGATATACTGCTAGGAACAGTTCAATATCTATCTATGACCTTAACTGTTTAGTGACTATCTTACCAGCCTTCCTATGACCTTAAATGTTCAGTGTCTACCTTACTAGCCTTCCTATGACCTTAACTGTGCAGTACCTTACCAGCATTTCTATGACCTTACCTGTTCAGTATCTTACCAGCATTCCTATGACCTTAATTGTTCAGTGTGTACCTTATCCTCCCTCCACATGACCTATGTTCAGTGTGTATCACAGAGCTCATGACCTTAAATGTAAAGTTACTAGCTCTATCCAAGACCTTGAGTCTTCCGTGTATGTGGTTTATCAGCTCTCACTGACCTTGACAGTTCAGTGTGTACCTTACCAGTATACTAAAAATAATGTCAAATTAGCGAAACGTTTCACTCAGGGTAGAGTTTATTTAGTGTTTTGAGAAACTTAAATGAAAAAAGTGCTATGATGAGCCAAGATAATGTTTATCTTGAAGGATGAAGAGTCGAAATGCCGCAGTTGTGACTTGACAACTGTCCACGATGGACCGAAAAGTCCTATATATATATATATATATATATATATATATATATATATATATATATATATATATATATATATATATATATATATATATATATATATATATATATATATATATATATATATATATGTATATATATACATATATATATATATATATATATATATATATATATATATATATATATATATATATATATATATATATATATATATATATGTATATATATATATATATATATATATATATATATATATATATATATATATATATATATATATATATATATATATATATATACATATATATATATGCAAAACAACCACTGTGAAAGAATAGAGAAATTCGAAGCGCTTTCGTGACTACTCACATTATCAAGGAACAATAAAAGTAGAGCATCAAAGGAAGGTATATAAGGGGTCTAGCCCACACCTCACTATCAGATCCCACAACAAAGGAACATCTGACACGCGACTCGTAAGAAAGGGAACACTGCAGCAGGCCCGCCGGCCCAACTAGACAGGTCCTTCACACAACCCACCAACAAACTATTCTACCAAAGAAATAAGAATTTTAAAAATTATTATTTGTCCAATGTATTATTAAATTATTCCCAAATTGTATTAATTATAAATGGATCTAATTTATATAAACCAAAGGAAATATTCATATCATTGTCAAAACTGCTTTTTATGAAACAAGATTCAATCATATTCCTGTCGACCATGGACTTGCTTGATACTACTTTCTCAACTTTTTGAAAATCAATTGTATGGTTAGAATCTCTCACATGAATAAATAGAGCATTGGAATCTTGTCCAGTTCTAATGCTATATTTATGTTGTTTTAATCTTAGTTCGAGACTTTTACCAGTTTGACCGTAATAAACTTTATCGCAAATTTTACAAGGAATCTTATAGACACATCCATCAGCATTTTGGGGTGAATTCTTTATCAAAAGTTTTTTTTACTGTATCAAGATTTTTGAATACAACTTTAATATTAAAAGACTTAAGAAGAGAAGGCATATCAACCAAGATTTCATGGTAAGGGAGAACCAACGTATTTTTAGTTGAATAAGGCTGGTTGTCCCTTTTTGGATTGTAAAAAGTATTTCTAGCAACTTGAAAAGATTTATCAATTACGTTTCTTGGGTATTTCAAATCATTACCTATTTCATAAATTTTGGATATTTCCTCATCCATGAACTCTGGACTACAAATTCGTAAAGCTCTCAAAAACTGATGAGAAAACAGACAGTTTAACTCTATCTTGATGGGAAGAATAATAGTGGACATAGGAACAGTTATTTGTAGGTTTTCTGTAAATTTTAAATTTGAATTCATTATTACCCTTAATAATTAAAACATCTAGAAAAGGCAATGAGTTATTTTCCTCAAACTCAACAGTGAAGTTTATAGAATGGGCTAAGTTATTTAATTTAACTGTTCCTATGTCCACTATTATTCTTCGCATCAAGATAGAGTTAAACTGTCTGTTTTCTCATCAGTTTTTGAGAGCTTTACGAATTTGTAGTCCTGAGTTCATATTTTGAAATCACCTGTTTACTGTGATCTTATTGCATATATATATATATATATATATATATATATATATATATATATATATATATATATATATATATATATATATATATATATATATATATATATATATATATATATATATATATATATATATATATATATTGTTGATATAAAGGCAGCATATACGGTACATGTTGTTACGTGTGTATCACCGATTATAAGGCGAAAATCTCATCCCGCTCCTCAGAGCTGGGGTGTGTGCCCAAAATACAGCAGGTATTACTCCTTTGAACAGCCGCACTGAGCCACTGGAACAGAAAACTAGCTGCCCTGGGATCCCTAGTTACCATGATGAGTCTTTTTCCCAGCTCCTTAAGGAATTTAGATGCATTCTTTCCCCATGATCCAAGGGTCTCTGAGCCTATGGGAACAAACATGTAATGATTGGCAAGATCTCCATATTTTCTAGACTTTTGGGACTCCCTGAAGCTGGCAGCTGCCCCTCCTTCCTCCCTGGTGTATTGGAGATAGGTATCAGCCAAGGTAGATACACATGTATAGTCCCACACCACCTGCTTCCCATCTGTCCAGGCTTGAAGGGTGATGCCATCTGGACGCTTCTGGCTGCCATCAGCTCTGCATAGCTGGGGTGGCTCCCTTACTGCTGGGCATGCGGCAGTTGTGAGGCTCCACTTGATGTTATTAACCTCCTCATGTCTTGCAATCTTTCCCTCGGATTTACGGCACACAAGACCATGGTACCCGAATCGGTCTGCTGCTTCACTGCCACAAATACACCTGTGTTCGGCGAGAATAGGGGCGGCAAGTCGTATATATATATATATATATATATATATATATATATATATATATATATATATATATATATATATATAAGTCGTATATATATATATATATATATATATATATATATATATATTATCACACTGGCCGATTTCCACCAAGGCAGGGTGGCCCGAAAAAGAAAAACTTTCACCATCATTCACTCCATCACTGTCTTGCCAGAAGGGTGCTTTATATATATATATATATATATATATATATATATATATCTATATATATATATATATATATCTATATATATATATATATATATATATATATATTATTCCTAGGTAGTAGGTTGGTAGACGACAGCAACCGCCCAGAGAAGTACTACTGTCCTGCCAAGTGAGTGTAAAACGAAAGCCTGTAATTGTTTTACATGATGGTAGGATTGCTGGTGTCCATTTTTCTGTCTCACAAACACGCAAGGTTTCAGGTACGTCTTGCTACTTCTACTTACACTTAGGTCACACTACACATACATGTACAAGCAAATATATATACACACCCCGCTGGGTTTTCTTCTATTTTCTTACTAGTTCTTGTTCTTGTTTATTTCCTCTTACCTCCATGGGGAAGTGGAACAGAATTCTTCCTCCGTAAGCCATGCGTGTTTTAAGAGGCGACTAAAATGCCAGGAGCAAGGGGCTAGTAACCCCTTCTCCCACCCCGCCTCGGTGGGATACGGCCGGTGTGTTAAAACAAAATAAATATATATTATTGCATATTTCGACATTTTGTGACATTTTTCTCAGCTACAATATGCAAATTATTTTTTTTATCATATTCTTAATTAAAACTGCTGCTACAGTTGCGTGCTCACCTAATTGTACTCACCTGATTGTAGTTGCAGGGGTCGAGACTCAGCTCCTGGCCCCGCCTCTTCACTGACCGCTATTGGGTTCTCCCTCTCTCTGCTCCATGAGCTTTATCATACCTCGTCTTACAACTATGTATAGTTCCTGCCTCCGCTACATCGCTTGGCAGACTATTCCACTTCCTAACAACTCTGTGGCTGAAGAAATACTTCCTAACATCCTTTTGACTTATTTGAGTCTTCATCTTCTAATTGTGACCCCTTGTATCTGTGTCCCATCTCTGGAACATCCTGTCTCTGTCCACCTTGCCTATTCCACGTAGTATTTTATATGTCGTTATCATGTCTCCCCTAACCCTCCTGTTCTCCAATGTTGTCAGTCCGATTCCCCTTAGCTCTGGAACCAGCCTTGTCTTAAACCTTCGCACTTTCTCTAATTTCTTGACGTGTCTGACCAGGCCTGCAGCCTGTCCAGATCCCTTTGTAGTTCTGCCTGGTCCTCGTCCGACTGAATTCTTCTCATCAACTTCACATCATCTGCAAGCAGGGACACTTCGGAGTCTATTCTTTCCGTGATGTCGTTAACAAATATCAGAAACAGCACTGGTCTTAGGACTGACCCCTGTGGAACCCTACTCGTTACAGGCGCTCATTCTGACACCTCGCCACGTACCATGACTTGCTGCTGTCTTCCTGACAAGTATTCCTTGATCCATTGTAGTGCCTTCCCTGTTATCCCTGCTTGGTCCTACAGTTTTTGTACTAATCTCTTGTGTGGAACTGTGTGAAACGTCTTCTTACAGTCCAAGAAAATGCAGTCTACACACCCCTCTCTCTCTTGTCTTACTGCTGTCACCATGTCATACAACTCAAGTAGGTTTGTGACCCAGGATTTCGCGTCCCTGAAACCGTGTTGGCTGTTGTTGATGAGATCATTCCTTTCTAGGTGTTCCACCACTCTTCTCCTGATAATCTTCTCCATGACTTTGCATACTATACATTTCAGTGGCACTGGTCTGTAGTTTAGTGTTTCATGTCTGTCTCCTTTTTCAAAAATTGGGACTACATTTGCTGTCTTCCATACCACATGTACACACACAGGGCCTCTGTTGTGTACCTCAGGTACACATAGTACCTCTGCTCCCTCTCTCAGGATCCATGGAGAGATGTTATCCGGTCCCATCACCTTTGAGGTATCTAGCTCACTCAGCAGCCTCTTCACTTCTTCCTCGGTTGTATGTATTGTGTCCAACACTTGGTGGTGTATCCCACCTTTCTCTCTTTCTGGAGTCCCTTCTGTCTCCTCTGTGAACACTTCTTTGAATCTACGTTGAGTTCCTCACATATGTCGTTTCTTGTTGTCTCTCCTCCTTCCTTCCTTAGCCTGATTACCTGGCCCTTGACTGTTGTTTTCCTTCTGATGTGGCTGTATAACAGCTTCGGGTCAGATTTGGCTTTCGCTGTTATGTCGTTTACATATGGTCACTGGACCTCCCTTCTTACCTGTGCGTATTCATTTCTGGCTCTACGACTGCTCTCCTTATTCTCGTGGGCCCTTTGCCTTTTATACTTCTTCCATTCCCTAGCACACTTGGTTTTTCCTCCCTGCACATTTGGATGAACCATGGGCTCATCCTGGCTTTTTCATTATTCATGTTACCCTTGAGTACAAACCTCTCCTCAGCTTCCTTGCATATTGTTGTTACATATTCCATCTTCTCGTTTACTGACTTCTGTCCCACTGAACCCCGTTCAGGAAGTTCCTCATTCCCGCGTAGTCCCCTTTCTTGTGCTTTGGTTTCATTTACCAGGCCCTTCCTGCTTCCCCCTCCACTAGTAACTCTACTGTGTTTAAACCACATGATCGCTCGCCCCAAGGGGTCCTCAATATCTGCACTGCTCAAGGTGAATAATAGGTCCAGTCTCGCTGGTTCATCCTCTCCTTTCTCTCTGCTAGTGTCTCTTACGTGTTAGTACATGAAGTTTTCCATTACCACCTCCATCATCTTAGTACTCCACGTTTCTTGGCCCCCATGTGGCTCCAAGTTCTCCCAATCGATTTCCTTTTGTTAAAGTCACCCATGATTAGTAGCTTTGCCATGTTCACATGAGTCCTTCTGGCCGCTGTAGCCAGTGTGTCAACCTTCGCTCTATTACTCTCATCATACTCATGCCTTGGTCTCCTGCTGTACTGTGGTGGGTTATTCACCACTTGGGACCTCCAAACTGAAGTGTTCCTACTATGCAATCTCTTGCTTCTCCTCTGTCTCCTCTCTCCAGCTAATCAAAATTTCATCAGTTTTTGATCAGCAGTGCTACTCTTCACCTCCCCTGTTTGCTCTGTCTTTCCTCAGGATCTGATATCCCATTAGGAAGATGGCATCTGTTATCATACCTGTGAGCTTGGTTTCTGTGAGAGCTATGATGTGATGCCTCTTTAACTCTTTCGTGCCACTTCTCCCACTTATTTGTTATTCTATCAGCGTTTGTGTACCATACCTTCGGTTTCCTCTCCAACACTGCGTTTCGGGGTCTGTGAGGGTGGGGGACCTATCAGTGTACTGTGGGAGTCTACAGCTGAGTGTTGGGTGGGAGCTGTGAGTGTGGATTATAGTTTGTGTTGGGATAATGTGATTGGTTGTGGGGTTGTGGGGATGGTTCTGTGTGTGCTTGCTCTTGTTGCTCTGCCCTGCTCTGGTTGTCCTCTGCTGATTCTGTCCCTGTCTCTCTTCCTAGCTCCTGTCGCTTTTGTGCCCTCTCCCTCAGCTGCTGTCATTCTGTTTGTGTTGGTCTTGTATTCTGCTGAGTACTTCAACCGTGGTTTCTCTTGGAGGATCCTGTTCCACACTGTCTATGTCCATAAAATCAGCTTGATTGGTCATTTTCTCCCCTTCAAGTATCCTCCTATTCTCTGAAAATTTACGATCTCAAACATTTCCTCTTTACCTATTTCTGTGATGACGTTCTCAATCTCCTTTCTTTCTACCTACCGTCTTTCAGTGTGTGTCCTTCCCTCGCTCTCCTGAACCCCATAAATAAACACTGACTTTGCACTCTCCTCCTCCCATTGCCTTTCCCTCTGTGAATCTGGTTCCTGTCTGTACATGGCCATTTTCTCCCTTGTTATTTCCTGTACCTCTTGGTAGCATGGTCGTGCCTCTGCATTTGACCTATCACCTCCTCCACCTCCACCCAGCTGCTCTCTCCCTTCACTCCTTGGCCCTGTTTGGTAGGCTGACATGGCCTTAGCATAAGTTTTATCTCCTTCCCGTTGGGCCTCCCGGCTTCAGATGCCGAGTTTTCTCTGGTCAGTACCCCTGTAATTCGCTTCAGACTGTTTACCTCATCTTCTTGGACCCTTATCCTGGCTACTGCAGCTTCGATTTGTGATTCCCATCTCTTTTTCTCCTCCTCCAACCTCTTTTCCAATTTCACGGAAAGCTCTGTCTCCATTTTTGCAGAAAGCTCTTCTAGTTTTCTCTCCCACTCTTGTTCCATCCTTTTGCACTGTTCCTCCATCCACTCCTCCCTACCAGAACGATTCTCCTCCGATCCCTGGGTCCTTCGAGTCCCCCTCTGACCCACCATTTTTTTTTTTAAAGAGAGAGAGAGAGATGGAGAGAGGGAGAGAGAGAGAGAGAGAGAGAGAGAGAGAGAGAGAGAGAGAGAGAGAGAGAGAGAGAGAGAGAGAGAGAGAGAGAGAGAGAGAGAGAGAGAGAGAGAGAGAGAGAGAACATCACTCCATCTGAGATCTATATACCCAGGATGACTCGAGTATGGAACACATTCGTACAGCATAATGATGTCAACGAGATAAAGTCAGTTGATCAAATGAAAATGCTGGCCCACAGATGGCTCCAACTTCATCCTGTTCCCTACTTGTATGTCTCATAACAATAAAAATGCTTTCAAATGAGGTGATGTAGGTAACAGCTCTCAGCTTGCCAATAAAGTTAGGAATCCTTAACCTGTAAATAGCTGGTCAATAAAGCTTGGGATCCTTAACCTTGTCAAACCCTGTGTAAAAAAAAAAGAGCGAGAGAGAGAGAGAAGGAAAAGGTAGAGGGAAATAGAGACAGGGGAAAGAGTGAGAGGGGGAGAAAGAGAGGGGAGAGAGGGGGAGAGAGAGGAGAAGGGGAGAGAGAGTAGAGGGGGAGAGAGAGGAAAGGGGGAGAGAGGGGAGAGGGGGAGAGAGAGGAGAGGGAGAGAGAGGGACTTTGATGACCTTCTTGCAGTATTTGACATGAGAAACTTTGTTGATTTCCCTATTCACATCACTGGCTCCTCCCTTGACCCAGTGGTGAGTGATCTGGCAGAAGGTATAGTCACTTGTCAACCACTCGGCTATGTTGGATCATTTGACCACAAGGCTGTTTTTACGACACTTAAGATCCCAACAGAACGAGGTGAGGAGTCCACACGCACAACCTGGTTATGGGAAAGAGGTAATTGGCTAGCCCTTTGCTCTGAGCTCGCCACCACCGATTGGAATGCTCTTCTCCAAGGGGATGTTGACAACCAAGTGAAAGCCTTCACTGGACACATCCTTAATCTACAACAAAAACACATTCCTCACTGGCAATATATGACGAAGCCTACAGATCAGCCTTGGTTTGGCTTCGTTGTAGAGAGGCTGCTACTGCTAAGTACAAAGCATGGCGAACGTATAAGAGACATCCTACCACCTATAACAGGAATTTGCACAGGCAAGCCTGTAGGCATGTGGGTGACGTTCAAAAGTGGGTCATTGCTAAATGGGAGGTGGACACTAAAAGAAAGCTAGCATCAGGTAGGGTAGGCTCCAAAACCTGGTGGTCCCTGGTCAAGGACAGACAAGGTTATCTGCCTGATGAACTCATTCCACCTCTAAATCGACAGGATGGGACCACCTCTACTAGTAGTCAAGAGAAGGCGGACCTCTTTGCTGAACACTTTGCTACCAAAATGCAAGTTCCTGATCCAGCAAGGGACCCTCCTTGGCTAGCTGCAAGAACTGTGTCAAAACTGTCAGTGGTGACAATAAGGCAGGAGGAGGTGCTTTTCCTTCTTAAATCGCTTGACCAAGAAAAGGCTGTGGGCCCGGACAAGTTGAGCCCAAGATTGCTGAGAAGATGTGCAGACCAGCTAGCAGCACCTCTAACTCGCATCTTTCAGCACTGCCTAGTACAGCGTAAATGGCCCTCTCTATGGAAAGAGGCAAATGTAGTCCCTGTTCACAAAAAGAAGAGCAGAGCAGAAATCAGCAACTACATACCAGTGTCACTCCTGTCAATCACTGGTAAGATCCTTGAGACATTAATCTCAAGAAAAATGACAGAGTTTTTTGACTACCACTCACTACTTTGTGATCGTCAATATGGCTTCAGGAAAGGTTACTCTGTTGCTGATCTGTTGATAAACCTCTCCACTAAGTGGCACCAGTCACTAGATGAATCCAAAGTCAGCTGTGTGGTAGCACTGGACATTGCTGGCGCATTCGACCGGGTGTGGCACCAGGGCCTCTTAGCAAAACTTCAAGCACTGGGAATTATGTCTCCTCAGTGATTACCTTCATGGTAGATCTCTAAGTGTAGTTCTCATTGGAACAGAATCAGCAAGACATCCTATTGGGGCAAGTGTTCCACAAGGAAGCGTGCTGGGACCATTGTTATGGAATGTCTACTTCAACTACCTTCTTCATCTCATCCCAGAATCACATGCATATGCAGACGACTGTACACTGACATTCACTTATCCAAGAGAAGAAATGCCAGCTGCTCTAAGCTACATCAATCACCAGCTGAGAGCTATATCATCTTGGGGAAATAGATGGCAAGTAACATTTACACCTGAGAAAACGCAAATGATGATCGTCTCTAGGCACCATGATGGTAATGCTGGTGCAGTAGTAAGGATGAATGGGAGGGTGTTGGCACCTGGAGAAGAAGTTGATATCCTTGGGGTGAAATTTGACTCCAAACTAACCATGAAGAACCATGTTGTAAATCTTGCAAACAAGGCAGCCAGGAAGCTTACAGCACTTTGCCGTATCTCGCATCTGCTTGACAGTAGGGGTTGCAAGATTCTGCACGAGGCACAAGTACGCTCACACATTGAGTATGCTCCACTTTCTTGGTTTGCCTGCCCCCCCTCTCATCTGCGACTGCTTGACAGAGTAGAGAACAGAGCAAGACGTCTCATCTCTCGCCTGGACCCATCCTGGATAGATCTGTCATTTCAGCAGAGCCTTCAACATAGGAGGGATGTGGGTGGCCTTACTGTTATGTACAAGGCCAATACTATCAAAGTACCACACTTGGATCCACTTCGAGGACAGCGTGAAACAAGCTTTTATGCCACAAGACGGGCAGAAAGCAGCAACTTCACTCTGGCTGTACCCTTCTCCAGAATATCACTCCATCTGAGATCATATATACCCAGGATGACTCGAGTATGGAACACATTCGTACAGGATAATGATGTGAACGAGATAAAGTCAGTTGATCAAATGAAAATGTTGGCCCACAGATGGCTCCAACTTCATCCTGTTCCCTACTTGTATGTCTCATAACAATAAAAATGCTTTCAAATGAGGTGATGTAGGTAACAGCACTTAGCTTTCCAATAAAGTTAGGAATCCTTAACCTGTAAATAGCTTGTCAATAAAGCTAGGGATCCTTAACCTTGTCAAACCCTGTGTAAAAAAAATAAAAAAAAGAGGGGAAGGGAGAGAGATGGAGAGAGAGAGAGAGAGAGAGAGAGAGAGAGAGAGAGAGAGAGAGAGAGAGAGAGAGAGAGAGAGAGAGAGAGAGAGAGAGAGAGAGAGAGAGAGAGAGAGAGAGAGAGAGAGAGAGAGAGAGAGAGAGAGAGAGAGAGAGCGAGAGCGAGAGAGAGAGAGAGAGAGAGAGAGCGAGAGAGAGAGAGAGAGAGAGAGAGAGAGAGAGAGAGAGAGAGAGAGAGAGAGAGAGAGAGAGAGAGAGAGACATAGACAGAGAGAGATAGCTGTTGTTGAAACATTTTTGGACGACAGGACTCAAGAAAATTTTGCAAGAATTGCTGGCTACACCTCATGGATGAGAAGACAGGCAAGGGCAAGGAGGAGGTGTTGCTGTGTGCTTCTCTAAAAGTGTTCTATGCCCAGCACATTGATATTGCCATCCCTATTCATCTTGAAATGATGTTCTTCAAGCTATGCATGAACACTAGTGCCTCTGTACAAGCATGTGCAATGTACAGAGCTCAGTGGCAACATGCAGACCCCATCAACTTCCTAATGGAAAATGTGGACTCATGCTACAACACAACTGTCAACATGTCATAATTGTTGGTGACCTCAACCAACACCTTATAGAGAGGGACTTTGATGACCCTCTAGCAGTATTTGACATGAGAAACTTCGTTGGTTTCCCTACTCACATCTCTGGCTCCTCCCTTGACCCAGTAGTGAGTGATCCAGCACAAGGTATAGTCACTTGTCAACCCCTCGGCTACGTTGGATCATCTCTCCACAAGGTTGTTTTTACGACACTTAAGATCCCAACAGAACGAGGTGAGGAGTCCACACGCACAACCTGGCTATCGGAAAAAGGTAATTGGCCAGCCCTTTGCTCTGAGCTCGCCACCACCGATTGGAATGCTCTTCTCCAAGGGGATGTTGACAGCCAAGTGAAAGCCTTCACTGAGCACATCCTTAATCTGCAACAAGGACACATTCCTCACCGGCAATATGTGACGAAGCCTACAGATTAGGCTTGGTTTGGCTTTCGTTGTAGAGACGCTGCTACTGCTAAGTACAAGGCATGGCGAAGGTACAAGAGACATCCTACCACCTATAACAAGCAAGCCTGTAAGCATATGGGTGACGTTCAGAAGTGGGCCATCGCTAAATGGGGGATGGATACAGGTAGGGTAGGCTCCAAAACCTGGTGGTCCCTGGTCAAGGACAGACAATGTTATCTGCCTGATGAACTCATTCCACCTCTAAATCGACAGGATGGAACCACCTCTACTAGTAGTCAAGACAGAGCGGACCTCTTTGCCGAAGTTCCTGATCCAGCAAGGGCCCCTCCTTGGCTAGCTGCAAGAACTGTGTCAAAACTGTCAGTTGTGACAATAAGGCAGGAAGAGATGCACTTCCTTCTTAAATCGCTTGACCAAGAAAAGGCTGTGGGCCCAGACAAGTTGAGCCCAAGATTACTGAGAAGATGTGTAGACCAGCTAGCAGCACCTCTAACTCGCTTCTTTCTGCACTGCCTAGTACAGTGTAACTGGCCTTCTCTGTGGAAAGAGGTAAATGTAGTCCCTGTTCACCAAAAGAAGAGCAGAGTAGAAATCAGCAACTATAGACCAGTGTCACTGCTGTCAATCACTGGCAAGATCCTTGGGACAATAATCTCAAGACAAATGACAGAGTTTTTTGACTACCAATATTGACTTTGTGACTGTCAATATGGCTTCAGGAAAGGTTACTCTGCTGCTGATTTGTTGTTAAGCCTCTTAACTAAGTGGCACCAGTCACTGGATAAATCCAAAGTCAGCTGTATGGTAGCACTGGACATTGCTGGTGCTTTCGGCCGGGTGTGGCACCAGGGCCTCTTAGCAAAACTGCAAGCTCTGGGAATTGCAGGCTCTACGATGTGTCTCCTCAGTGATCACCATCATGGAAGATCTCTAAGGGTAGTTCTCAATGGAACAGAATCAGCATGACATCCTATTGGGGCAAGTGTTCCACAAGGAAGTGTTCTGGGACCATTGTTATGGAATGTCTACTTCAATGACCTTCTTCATCTCATCCCAGAATCCCATGCATATGCAGACGACTGTACACTGACTTTCACTTATCC
The DNA here is from genome assembly GCF_038502225.1 of Cherax quadricarinatus. Taxonomy (NCBI): domain Eukaryota; kingdom Metazoa; phylum Arthropoda; class Malacostraca; order Decapoda; family Parastacidae; genus Cherax; species Cherax quadricarinatus. The sequence continues at coordinate 19,748,969 of NC_091375.1, forward strand.
AAGAGAAGAAATGCCAGCTGCTCTAAGCTACATCAGTCACCAGCTGAGAGCTATATCAGCTTGGGGAAATAGATGGCAAGTAACATTTTCACCTGAGAAACACAAATGATGATGATCTCTAGGCACCAAGATGGCAGTGCCGGTGCAATAGTAAGGATGAATGGGAGGGTGTTGGCACCTGGGGAAGAAGTTGATATCCTTGGGGTGAAATTTGACTCCAAACTGACCATGAAAAACTACGTTGTAAATCTTGCAAACAAGGCAGCCAGGAAGCTTTCAGCACTTCGCCGTATCTCCCATCTGCTTGACAGCAGGGGTTGCAAAATTTTGCATGAGGCACAAGTATGCTCATACTTTGAGTATGCTCCACTTTCTTGGTTTGCCTGCCCCTCTTCTCATTTGCGACTGCGTACCACCCTGTGGTACGCAGTTCGATGGTACGCCACTTGTTACAGATCCTCACTCGGATTTAACCCCATTTAATGGGGTTAAATCCGATTGGGGATCTGTAACAGGTGGCGTTCCACAGGGATCAGTCTTGGGCCCGTTATTGTTTATAATATATATCAATGATCTTGATGAGGGAATTACTAGTGAAATGAGCAAATTCGCCTATGACACAAAGATAGGTAAGATAACTGATTCAAACGTAGATATCAGAGACTTCAGGTGGATTTAGACAAACTCAATTCCTGGTCAGCAAAGTGGCAGATGCAGTTCAATGTAGATAAATGCAAGGTTCTGAAGCTCGGGAGTGTCCATAACCCTAGCACTTATAAGTTAAATAATGTAGAACTTAGCCATACAGATGTGAAAAGGACTTGGGGGTTATGGTGAGCAGTAACCTTAAACCAAGACAGCAATGCCTAAGCGTACGTAATAAGGCAAATAGATTATTGGGATTTATATCAAGAAGTGTAAGCAACAGAAGTCCAGAGGTCATACTGCAGCTTTATACATCATTAGTAAGGCCTCACCTAGATTATGCAGCTCAGTTCTGGTCTCCACATTACAGAATTGACATAAATTCGTTAGAAAACATTCAGCATAGAATGACTAAATTAATACATAGCATTAGAAATCTTCCTTATGAAGAAAGATTGAAGACTCATAAATTACATTCACTTGTTAGACGAGGAATGAGGGGAGACATCATCGAAGTGTATAAGTGGAAGATAGGTATTAATAAAGAGGACATTAATAAGGTCTTGAGGATGTCTCTCCAAGAGAGAACCCACAGTAATGGATTTAAGTTGGACAAGTTTAGATTTAGAAAGGACATAGGAAAGTATTGGTTTGGAAATAGGGTAGTTGATAAGTGGAACAGTCTACCTAGTTGGGTTATTGAGGCTAAAACCTTGGGTAGTTTCAAATTTAGGTTGGATAAATGCATGAGTGAGAGGGGTTGGATTTGAGTGGGACTTGCATATGGGTGGACAGAGTTATCAGAGCTTATTCCTTGGGTAGTTTTGAAAATTTGGTTGGGTAAATGTTTTGTTAGTGGGATGGATTGTAAAGGACCCGCCTAGTATGGGTCAACAGGCCTGTTGCAGTGTTCCTCCTTTCTTATGTTCTTATGTTCTTATGTTGACAGAGTACAGAACAGAGCAAGACGTCTCATCTCTTCCCTGGACCAATCCTCCTTCAACACAGGAGGGATGTGGGTGGCCTTACTGTACAAGGTCAATATTGTAAAAGTTCCACACTTGGGTTCACTTAGGAGACAGCGTGAAGCAAGTTTCTATATCACAAGACGGGCAGAAAGCAGCAACTTCACTCTGGCTGTACCCTTCTCCAGAACATCACTTCATCTGAGATCATATATCCCCAGGATGACTCGAATCTGGAACACATTCATACAGCATTATGATGTCAACGAGATAAAGTCATTTGATCAGATGAAAATGCTGACCCACAGATGGCTCCAGCTTCATCCTGTTCCCTACTTGTATGTTTCATAACAATAAAAATGCTTTCAAATGAGCTGATGTAGGTAACAGCTCTTAGCTTGCCGATAAAGTTTGGAATCCTAAGCTGTAAATAGCTTGTCAATAAAGCTAGGGATCCTTAACCTTGTCAAACCCTGTGAAAAAAAAACAAGAAAAGAGAGAGAGAGAGAGAGAGAGAGAGAGAGAGAGAGAGAGAGAGAGAGAGAGAGAGAGAGAGAGAGAGAGAGAGAGAGAGAGAGAGAGAGAGAGAGAGAGAGAGAGAGAGAGAGAGAGAGAGAGAGAGGTTATTTGCCTGATGAACTTATTTCACCTCTAAATCGACAGGATGGGACCACCTCTACTAGTAGTCAAGAGAAGGCGGACCTCTTTGCTGAACACTTTGCTACCAAAATGCAAGTTCCTGATCCAGCAAGGGACCCTCCTTGGCTAGCTGCACGAACTGTGTCAAAACTGTCAGTGGTGACAATAAGGCAGGAGGAGGTGCATTTCCTTCTTAAATCACTTGACCAAGAAAAGGCTGTGGGCCCAGACAAGTTGAGCCCAAGATTGTTGAGATGTGCAGACCAGCTAGCAGCACCTCTAACTCGCATCTTTTGAGCACTGCCTAGTACAGTGTAAATGGCCCTCTCCATGGAAAGAGGCAAATGTAGTCCCTGTTCACAAAAAGAAGAGCAGAGCAGAAATCACCAACTACAGGCCAGTGTCACTCCTGTCAATCACTGGTAAGATCCTTGAGACAATAATCTCAAGACAAATGACAGATTTTTTTGACTACCACTCACTACTTTGTGATCGTCAATATATCTTCAGGAAAGGTTACTCTGCTGCTGATCTGTTGTTAAACCTCTCCACTAAGTGGCACCAGTCACTGGATGAATCCAAAGTCAGCTGTGTGGCAGCATTGGACATTGCTGGCGCTTTCGACCGGGTGTGGCACCAGGGCCTCTTAGCAAAACTTCAAGCACTGGGAATTGCAGGCTCTACGCTATGTCTCCTCAGTGATTACCTTCATGGTAGATCTCTAAGTGTAGTCCTCAATGGAACGGAATCAGCAAGGCATCCTATTGGGGCAAGCGTTCCACAAGGAAGCGTGCTGGGTCCACTGTTATGGAATGTCTATTTCAACGACCTTCTTCATCTCATCCCAGAATCACATGCATATGCAGACGACTGTACACTGACATTCACTTATCCAAGAGAAGAAATGCCAGCTGCTCTAAGCTGCATCAATCACCAGCTGAGAGCTATATCAGCTTGGGGAAATAGATGGCAAGTAACATTTGCACCTGAGAAAACGCAAATGATGATCGTCCCTAGGCACCATGATGGTAATGCTGGTGCAGTAGTAAGGATGAATGGGAGGATGTTGGCACCTGGAGAAGTTGATATCCTTGGGGTGAAATTTGACTCCAAACTAACCATGAAGAACCATGTTGTAAATCTTGCAAACAAGGCAGCCAGGAAGCTTACAGCACTTCGCCGTATCTCGCATCTGCTTGACAGTAGGGGTTGCAAGATCCTGTACGAGGCACAAGTACGCTCACACCTCGAGTATGCTCCACTTTCTTGGTTTTGCCTGCCCCCCCTCTCATCTGCGACTGCTTGACAGAGTAGAGAACAGAGCAAGACGTCTCATCTCTCGCCTGGACCCATCCTGGATAGATCTGTCATTTCAGCAGAACCTTCAACATAGGAGGGATGTGGGTGGCCTTACTGTTATGTACAAGGCCAATATTGTCCTTGTACCACACTTGGATCCACTTCGAGGACAGCGTGAAACAAGCTTTTATGCCACAAGACGGGCAGAAAGCAGCAACTTCACTCTGGCAGTACCCTTCTCCAGAACATCACTCCATCTGAGATCATACATACCCAGGATGACTCGAGTATGGAACACATTTGTACAGCATAATGATGTCAACGAGATAAAGTCAGTTGATCAAATGAAAATGCTGGCCCACAGATGGCTCCAACTTCATCCTGTTCCCTACTTGTATGTCTCATAACAATAAAAATGCTTTCAAATGAGCTGATGTAGGTAACAGCTCTTGGCTTGCCAATAAAGTTAGGAATCCTTAACCTGTAAATAGCTTGTCAATAAAATTAGGATCCTTAACCTTGTCAAACCCTGTGTAGAGAGAGAGACAGAGAGAGAGAGGGAGAGAGAGAGAGAGAGAGAGAGAGAGAGAGAGAGAGAGAGAGAGAGAGAGAGAGAGAGAGAGAGAGAGAGAGAGAGAGAGAGAGAGAGAGAGAGAGAGAGAGGGGGGGGAGACAGGAGAGAAAGAGAAGGGAGAAGGGAAGACAGAGAGAGGACAGAGAGGAGAGAGAGAGGAGAGAGAGAGCCGGATAGATGGAGAGGGGAGAGAGAGATGGGAGAGGGGAGAGAGAGGAGAGAGTGAGAGGGGGAGAGGGAGAGAGAGAGAGAGAGAGAGAGAGAGAGAGAGAGAGAGAGAGAGAGAGAGAGAGAGAGAGAGAGAGAGAGAGAGAGAGAGAGAGTGAGTGATCTGGCAGAAGGCATAGTCACTTGTCAACCCCTCGGCTACGTTGGATCGTCTGACCACAAGGCTGTTTTTACCACACTTAAGATCCCAACAGAACGAGGTGAGTAGGCCACACGCACAACTTGGCTATGGGAAAGAGGTAATTGGCCAGCCCTTTGCTCTGAGCTCGCCACCACCGACTGGAATGCTCTTCTCCAGGGGGATGTTGACAACCAAGTGAAAGCCTTCACTGGACACATCCTTAATCTGCAACAAGAACACATTCCTCACCGGCAATATGTGACAAAGCCTACAGATCAGCCTTGGTTTGGCTTTCGTTGTAGAGAGGCTGCTACTGCTAAGTACAAAGCATGGCGAAGGTATAAGAGACATCCTACCACCTATAACAGGAACTTGCACATGCAAGCCTGTAGGCATATGGGTGATGTTCAAAAGTGGGCCATTGCTAAATGGGAGGTGGACACTAAAAGAAAGTTAGCATCAGGTAGGGTAGGCTCCAAAACCTGGTGGTCCCTGGTCAAGGACAGACAAGGTTATCTGCCTGATGAACTTATTCCACCTCTAAATCGACAGGATGGGACCACCTCTACTAGTAGTCAAGAGAAGCCGGACCTCTTTGCTGAACACTTTGCTACCAAAATGCAAGTTCCTGATCCACCAAGGGACCCTCCTTGGCCAGCTGCAAGAACTGTGTCAAAACTGTCAGGGGTGACAATAAGGCAGGAGGAGGTGCATTTCCTTCTTAAATCACTTGACCAAGAAAAGGCAGTGGGCCCAGACAAGTTGAGCCCAAGATTGTTGAGAAGATGTGCGGACCAGCTAGCAGCACCTCTAACTCGCATCTTTGAGCACTGCCTAGTACAGTGTAAATGGCCCTCTCCATGGAAAGAGGCAAATGTAGTCCCTGTTCACAAAAAGAAGAGCAGAGCAGAAATCAGCAACTACAGACCAGTGTCACTCCTGTCAATCACTGGTAAGACCCTTGAGACAATAATCTCAAGACAAATGACAGATTTTTTTGACTACCACTCACTACTTTGTGATCGTCAATATGGCTTCAGGAAAGGTTACTCTGCTGCTGATCTGTTGTTAAACCTCTCCACTAAGTGGCACCAGTCACTGGATGAATCCAAAGTCAGCTGTGTGGTAGCACTGGACATTGCTGGCGCTTTCGACCGGGTGTGGCACCAGGGCCTCTTAGCAAAACTTCAAACACTGGGAATTGCAGGCTCTACGCTGTCTCCTCAGTGATTACCTTCATGGTAGATCTCTAAGTGTAGTCCTCAATGGAACGGAATCAGCAAGGCATCCTATTGGGGCAAGCGTTCCACAAGGAAGCGTGCTGGGTCCACTGTTATGGAATGTCTACTTCAACGACCTTCTTCATCTCATCCCAGAATCACATGCATATGCAGACGACTGTACACTGACATTCACTTATCCAAGAGAAGAAATGCCAGCTGCTCTAAGCTACATCAATCACCAGCTGAGAGCTATATCAGCTTGGGGAAATAGATGGCAAGTAACATTTGCACCCGAGAAAACGCAAATGATGATCGTCTCTAGGCACCATGATGGTAATGCTGGTGCAGTAGTAAGGATGAATGGGAGGATGTTGGCACCTGGAGAAGAAGTTGATATCCTTGGGGTGAAATTTGACTCCAAACTAACCATGAAGAACCATGTTGTAAATCTTGCAAACAAGGCAGCCAGGAAGCTTACAGCACTTCGCCGTATCTCGCATCTGCTTGACAGTAGGGGTTGCAAGATCCTGTACGAGGCACAAGTACGCTCACACCTTGAGTATGCTCCACTTTCTTGGTTTGCCTGCCCCCCTCCTCATCTGCGACTGCTTGACAGAGTAGAGAACAGAGCAAGACGTCTCATCTTCGCCTGGACCCATCCTGGGTAGATCTGTCATTTCAGCAGAGCCTTCAACATAGGAGGGATGTGGGTGGCCTTACTGTTATGTACAAGGCCAATATTGTCAAAATACCACACTTGGATCCACTTCGAGGACAGCGTGAAACAAGCTTTTATGCCACAAGACGGGCAGAAAGCAGCAACTTCATCTGGCTGTACCCTTCTCCAGAACATCACTCCATCTGAGATCATACATACCCAGGATGACTCGAGTATGGAACACATTTGTACAGCATAATGATGTCAACGAGATAAAGTCAGTTGATCAAATGAAAATGCTGGCCCACAGATGGCTCCAACTTCATCCTGTTCCCTACTTGTATGTCTCATAACAATAAAAATGCTTTCAAATGAGCTGATGTAGGTAATAGCCTCTTAGCTTGCCAATAAAGTTAGGAATCCTTAACCTGTAAATAGCTTGTCAATAAAGTTAGGATCCTTAACCTTGTCAAACCCTGTGTAAAAAAAAAAAAAAAAAAAAAAAAAAAAAAAAAAAAAAAAAAAAAGAGAGAGAGAGAGAGAGAGAGATAGAGAGAGAGAGAGAGAGAGAGAGAGAGAGAGAGAGAGAGAGAGAGAGAGAGAGAGAGAGAGGAGACAGGAGAGAAAGAGAAGGGAGAAGGGAAGAGAGAGAGAGGAGAGAGAGAGAGAGAGAGAGCCGGATAGATGGAGAGGGGAGAGAGAGAGGGATGGGAGAGGGGAGAGAGAGGAGGAGAGGGGGAGAGGGGAGGGGGAGAGAGAGAGAGAGAGAGAGAGAGAGAGAGAGAGAGAGAGAGAGAGAGAGAGAGAGAGAGAGAGAGAGAGAGAGAGAGAGAGAGAGAGAGAGCGAGAGAGAGAGAGAGAGAGAGAGAGAGAGAGAGAGAGAGAGAGAGAGAGAGAGAGAGAGAGAGAGAGAGAGAGAGAGAGAGAGAGAGAGAGAGAGAGAGAGAGAGAGAGAGAGAGAGAGCATGATTCAGTGGAAATTAGGAGTGTAAGAGGAAATGGTATGTTGCACCACTGGTGATTTGGACCCCTGTACGTTGCAACATCGGTCCCTGGCACCCCTGGGATGCCTATAGTTTACAACACTGGTCCCTGAGACCTCTATTTATTGCAATAATAGTCCCTGGAGCCCCTGTATGTTGTAACATTGATGGCTAGAACCTCTTTTAAGTTGCAACACTAGTCCTTGGGACCCTTGTATGTTGCAACACTTGTCACTGGGACCTCTGTATGTTGCAACACTGGTTCCTGGCACCCCTGTATGCTGCAACACTAGTCCCTGGGACCTATGTATGTTGCAACACTGGTGGCTGGGACCCCTTTAAGTTGCAACACTGGTTCTTGGGACCCCTGTATGTTGCAACACTGGTGACTGGGTCCCCTGTATGTTGCAGCACTAGTCCCTGGCACGTCTGTATGCTGCAACATTAGTCCCTGGGACCTCTATATGTTCCAATTCTCTGGTGGCTGGGACCCCTTTAAGTTGCAACACTGGTGCCTGGGACCCCTGTATGTTGCAACACTGGTGACTGGGACCCCTGTATGTTGCAACACTGGTTCCTGGCACCCCTGTATGCTTCAACAATAGTCCCTGGGACCTCTGCTTGTTGCAATTCTCTGGTGGCTGGGACCCCTTTAAGTTGCAACACCGGTCCCTAGTACCCCTGTATACTGCAACACTGGCCCCTGGGATGCTTCTATGTTACAACACTTGTCCCTGGGACCCCTGTCTGTTGCAATAATAGTCCCTGGGACACCTGTATGTTCCAACATTGGTGACTGGGACCCGTTTAAGTTGTAACACTAGTCCTTGGGACCCCTGCATGTTGTAACACTTGTGACTGGGACCCCTGTATGTTGCAACACTAGTCCCTGGCACCTCTGTATGCTGCAACATTAGTCCCTGGGACCTCTGTATATTGCAACACTCTGGTGACTGGGACCTCTTTAAGTTGTAACATTAGTGCCTGGGACCCCTGAATGTTATAACTATGGGCACTGGGACCCGTGTATGTTGCAACACTGAACATTAGACCCCAGTATGTTGCAACACTTGTTCCTAGGATCCTTATATGTTGCAACACTGGTCCCTGGTACCCCTGTATTTTGCAAAACTGGTCACAGGGATCCTTTATGTTGCAACACTGCTCTCTGGGAAACCTCTATGTTGCAACATTCTTCCCTGGGAACACTGTATGTTGCAAAATGGGTCCCTCGACACCCCTGTATATTTCAACACTGGTCTCTGGGACTCTTGTATGTTGCAACACTGGTCCCTGGCACATGTAAGTTGCAACACTTGTCCCTTGGACCCCCGTATGTTGTAACACCTCTCCAATGCAGCCCTGTAAGTTGCAACACTGGTCCTTGGCACCCTTGTATGTTGCAGCACTGGTCCCTGGAACCTATGTATGTTGAAACACTGGTTACATATTGCAAATACTGGTCCCTGGCGTCCCTGTATGTTGCAACACAGGTTCCTGGTACCCCTGAATGTTAAAACACCGGTCCCTGGCACCCCTACATGATACAACATTGTTGCCTTTGAGCCCTGCATGGTACAACACTGGTAGCTGGAAGCCTGCATGTTACAACACTGGTGGGTAAAAGCCCAGCATGGTACAACACTGGTAGCTGGAAGCCTGCATGTTACAACACTGGTGGGTAAGAACCCAGAATGGTACAACACTGGTGGCTGAGAGCCCTGCATGGAACAGCTTCTTCCAGTTATTGTCTGTGTGAAGGCAGCTTAGTAACAGTTATTTTCTGGTTGAAGGCAGCTTAGTAACAGTTATTGTCTGGGCGAAGGCAGCTTAGTAAGAGTTATTGTCTGAGTGAAGGCAGCTTAGTAACAGTTATTGTCTGCTTGAAGGCAGCTTAGAAAGTTATTGTCTGCGTGAAGGCAGCTTGGTAACAGTTATTGTCTGTGTGAAGGCATCATAATAACAGTTATTGTCTGCGTGAAGGCACCTTAGTGTATCAGTTATTGTCTGCGTGAAGGCAGCTTAATAACAGTTATTGTCTGCGTGAAGGCACCTTAGTGTATCAGTTATTGTCTGCGTGAAGGCAGCTTAATAACAGTTATTGTCTGCGTGAAGGCACCTTAGTGTATCAGTTATTGTCTGCGTGAAGGCAGCTTAATAACAGTTATTGTCTGCGTGAAGGCAGCTTAGTAACAGTTATTGTCTGCGTGAAGGCAGCTTAATAACAGTTATTGTCTGCGTGAAGGCACCTTAGTAACAGTTATTATCTGTGTGAAGGCACCTTAGTAACAGTTATTATCTGCGTGAAGGCACCTTAGTATCAGTTATTGTCTGCGTTAAGGCAGCTTAGTAAGTTACTGTCTGCGTGAAGGCAGCATAGAAATAGTAATTGTCTGCGTGAAGGCAGCTTAGTAACAGTTACTGTCTGCGTGAAGGCAGCTTAGTAACAGTTATTGTCTGCTTGAAGGCAGCTTAGTAACAGTTATTGTCTGCTTGAAGGCAGCTTAGTAACAGCTACTGTCTGCGTGAAGGCAGCATAGAAATAGTAATTGTCTGCGTGAAGGCAGCTTAGTAACAGTTATTATCTGCTTGAAGGCAGCTTAGTAACAGCTACTGTCTGCGTGAAGGCAGCTTAGTAACAGTTATTGTCTGCTTGAAGGCAGCTTAGTAACAGCTACTGTCTGCGTGAAGGCAGCTTAGTAACAATTATTGTCTGCTTGAAGGCAGCTTAGTAACAGCTACTGTCTGCGTGAAGGCAGCTTAGTAACAATTATTGTCTGCTTGAAGGCAGCTTAGTAACAGCTACTGTCTGCGTGAAGGCAGCTTAGTAACAATTATTGTCTGCTTGAAGGCAGCTTAGTAACAAGCTCCAGCAGTAATTGTTCTCCAGTGGACATATTTATTTGATCAAAGTCTCAATGAGGTTTTAAAACCATTGTTCTACTGTTGATGGGGAGGAAGGGGGAGAGAGGGAGAGGGGAAAGGAAAGGTAAAAATAGAGACAAAGAATGTTATTCGACGAGCTGTATTCACCCAGTTGTTCTTGCGGGGATTGATACAGACGTCCTGGTCCCGCCTCTTGCACCACTTTGGCATCACTGATTTCTGGCTTCTTGAACATTTACATAACTACTCATGAAACTGTGTACTGAATTTCTAATCACGTAAATCTCATCCAAATTATTCCACTTTTCAACTCTCCTGAGAGTAAAGAAGTACTTCCTTATCTGTTGTTTTCAGCTTACACCTGTGTCCCTTTGATCCTGGTCCACCTGATTTAAACAATCTGTCCCCTTAATATTTTACATGTCATAGTCATGTCTTACCTTATTCTCTTTCCTAAGGTCGTCATGTTTAGTTCTTTCAGTATCTCCTCATAGTGTAATGCTTTCAGTTCCTGTACTAACATTGTTGCGAACCTTTGGAGTTTTCCAGCTTATTTTAGTGCTTGATCAGTGGTGGGTTTTATGGTGTGTCAAATATGAAGCTTCTCAAGTCTTCCTTATCAAGTTTTTAATTATTCTGAGGTTTGCTACTCTCATTTGCCGCTAACGTAAAAAGTTTCATGTGAATTCATGGTTATATGCTTAGTGTTTTATTAGCCTTCAGGGCTTTATCACTCTGATATTTGCAGCTTCTCGCCAACCATGCAGTAATGTGTCCAGTCTGACCTCACCTTTTTTTTTTTTTGTTAAACTCGAATAGCCACTTGCCTGACCATTCTTCTTATTAGTTTTACATAATCTCAAACAGTGACATGTAAGACTAAATTTCCTCTGGTAGGTCGTTTATTTATATTAGGAACAGTAGCTGTCCTAGTACAGATGCTTGTGGAACCCAACTGGTTAGAGTATCCCATTCCAGTGTCTTGTCACTTACTGCTATGTTACCTTATGTAATTCAGGTGCTCCTTGACTCACTGAGGCATCCAGCCTTTTAACCTTGCCTCTTCCTTTAATGTGTTTAATTTACACTACATGTTTTCCGAGGCTTCTTGCGCCTTCCCTTGGTCTCTGTATTCCTGATTAAACTATGTGCGAGCAGCTCAGAGGCGTCAAACATTCTCTTTCATAAGAAAATTAGTTCTGGGTCCCGAGAACAAGCGCTTCTTCCAAGTTTGCGCCGAAGTTGGTCAGCTTTCTTTAATGGACTGCCAAGGAAGTGTTTTTTGTGTGTAGGTGCGAAGTCTCTGGGGGATGAGAGGAAATAGTGAGATATAAAACAGTAGTAGGAGATTAGTGAAGGAATAGTGAGAGAGTCTGCTTCACTGAGAGTGAAGACTTTCACATCAGTCTTGATATAGTAATTTCCCCTCATAAATGCCGTAAATATCAGAGAATTATACTGAGGAATAGGATGCACGAATATATGAGGAGAACATTATCATGTATTACACACATAAAATAATGAATGTACAGAGAAGATGCAGTATTTGGTAAATTACCAGAAATTTTATTCATACCAGGCAAGTGTCCTGTAAGGAGAATAATGCAACTTTTAGAGGTTATTAGCACACTGCTTTGTTATACATTTGTTTAAAGTAGAATTGCAATTAAGCTTAGAGACAGTCCACTTTGGAAGGAGCACAGCCTCACCTCTCCTCTGTCCAAGGAGGACTGACCATGTCCAATAAGAGTTGCTGTAGGGGAGAGCTTACTGAGAGCCCAGACCAACACTTTTTTCATAGTGGAGGAGGCAAGACCAGCACTTACATACCACAAGCGGCCTTGTACTTCTACAGTCAAGTGACCAGCATTCATGATGCAAGTTAAATTTAACTTACATATCTTATTATGTTTAAAGTTAAACAACACTAAAACTCTGTGACCCCAAGTTATTTTTCACCACCTGCCAGACACCTGGGAGTTTGGAAAATTGGATTATTTTTATCAATTTATTTGAGAAGAGACGTGGGTATATACCTGGAGTATACCTGGAGAGGGTTTCGGGGGATCAACGCCCCCGAGGCCCGGTCTGTGACCAGGATTCATATGTGGTGTGTGGAAAGCTGGAAGATTTGTGAACCAGCTTAGTTAGAAGTGATACGTGAGCGTCTGGAAGATAGTTAACTTTGTAAAGCAGCTTAGCTGAAAATAGAGACTTGGGGTGTCTAGAACATTGTGCTCTATGAACCAGCTTAGTTGAGAAACGCGGGTGTCTGGCAAGACAATAAGCTTTGTGAACAGAGCTTAGTCGAGTCTGACAAGTGACACTTAAGAATGATGACAAAGGAGAAGAGGAAGTGACGCATGCTGCCAGTCCCCAACATGAGCGTGCACGGAAAGAGAGGTTGTTGAGAAGTGTTGTCAAGATGGTTGAAACACTGACAGTGTTGTCAGAACGTAAGTCACTGAAACACTGACAGTGTTGTCAGAAAGTAAGTCACTGAAACACTGACAGTGTTGCCAGAACGTAATTCACTGAAATACTGACAGTGCTGTCAGGGCGTAAGACACTGAAACACTGACAGTGTTGTCAGAAAGTAAGTCACTGAAACACTGACAGTGTTGTTAGAACGTAAGTCACTGAAACACTGACAGTGCTGTCAGGGCGTAAGTCACTGAAGCACTGACAGTGTTGTCAGAACGTAAGTCACTGAAACACTGACAGTGCTGTCAGAACGTAATTCACTGAAACACTGACAGTGCTGTCAGAGCGTAAGACACTGAAACACTGACAGTGTTGTCAGAGCGTAAGTCACTGATACACTGACAGTGCTGTCAGAGCGTAAGTCGCTGAAACACTGACAGTGTTGTCAGGGCGTAAGTCACTGAAACACTGACAGTGCTGTCAGAACGTAATTCACTGAAACACTGACAGTGCTGTCAGAGCGTAAGACACTGAAACACTGACAGTGTTGTCAGAGCGTAAGTCACTGATACACTGACAGTGCTGTCAGAGCGTAAGTCGCTGAAACACTGACAGTGTTGTCAGGGCGTAAGTCACTGAAACGCTGACAGTGCTGTCAGAGCGTAAGTCACTGAAACACTGACAGTGTTGTCAGAGGGTCAATGATGGAGTCGTCAGAAGGAATAATGGAGGAAAAAAAAGAAAATAAGGAACAGTTAAATGATTTTATAAGAGAGAAAACGAAGTTCTGGGAGTTATAAGATGGAGTTCTGGGAGTTATAAGATGGAGTTCTGGGAGTTATAAATGGAGTTCTGGGAGTTATAAATGGAGTTCTGGAAGTTATAAGATGGAGTTCTTGGAGTTATAAATGGAGTTCTGGGAGTTATAAGATGGAGTTCTGGGAGTTATAAATGGAGTTCTGGGAGTTATAAGATGGAGTTCTGGGAGTTATAAATGGAGTTCTGGGAGTTATAAATGGAGTTCTGGAAGTTATAAGATGGAGTTCTTGGAGTTATAAGATGGAGTTCTGGGAGTTATAAGATGGAGTTCTGGGAGTTATAAGATGGAGGTCTGGGAGTTATAAGATGGAGTTCTGGGAGTTATAAGATGGAGTTCTGGGAGTTATAAATGGAGTTCTGGGAGTTATAAGATGGAGTTCTGGGAGTTATAAGATGGAGTTCTGGGAGTTATAAGATGGAGTTCTGGGAGTTATAAGATGGAGTTCTGGGAGTTAGAAGACGGAGTTCTGGGAGTTATAAGATGGAGTTCTGGGATTTATAAGATGGAGTTCTGGGAGTTATAAGATGGAGTTCTGGGAGTTATAAGATGGAGTTCTCGGAGTTATAAGATGGAGTTCTGGGAGTTATAAGATGGAGTTCTGGGAGTTATAAGATGGAGTTCTGGGAGTTATAAGATGGGGTTCTGGGAGTTATAAGATGGAGTTCTGGGAATTAAAAGATGGAGTTCTGGGAGTTAGAAGATGGAGTTCTGGGAGTCGGAAGAAGGAGTTCTGGGAGTTAGAAGATGGAGTTCTGGGAGTTGTAAGATGGAGTTCAGGGAGTTATAAGATGGAGTTCTGTGAGTTATAATATGGAGTACTGGGAGTTATAAGATGGAGTTTTGGGAGTTATAAGATGGAGTTTTGGGAGTTATAAGATGGAGTTCTGGGAGTTATAAGATGGAGTTCTAAGAGTTATAAGATGGAGTTCTAAGAGTTATAAGATGGAGTTCTGGGAGTTATAAGAGGAGTTCTGGGAGTTATAAGATGGAGTTCTAAGAGTTATAAGATGGAGTTCTAAGAGTTATAAGATGGAGTTCTGGGAGTTATAAGAGGAGTTCTGGGAGTTATAAGATGGAGTTCTAAGAGTTATAAGATGGAGTTCTAAGAGTTATAAGATGGAGTTCTGGGAGTTATAAGAGGAGTTCTGGGAGTTATAAGATGGAGTTTTGGGAGATATAACATGGAGTTTTGGGAGTCGTAAGTGGAGTTCTTGGAGTTATAAGTGGAGTTCTTGGAGTTATAAGAGTAGTTCAGGGAGTTATAAAAGGAGTTCTGGGAGTTATAAATTGATTTCTCTTAACGTCTATTAGTAGTACATGCCCCTTAGTTCTTGCACTACTCTTGTTGCAAGTATTTACACTTTCTCTAATTTCTTGACGTACTTGATCAGGTGTAAGTTTCATACTGTTGTTGCAAACTCCAGTTTGAGTTTGAAGTACACAATGTACAGTGTCGTGAATATCTTCTTACTGAGATGTTTGAAGTACACAATGTACAGTGTCGTGAATATCTCCTTACTGAGATGTTTGAAGTACACAATGTACAGTGTCGTGAATATCTTCTTACTGAGATGTTTGAAGTACACAATGTACAGTGTCGTGAATATCTTCTTACTGAGATGTTTGAAGTACACAGTGTACAGTGTCGTGAATATCTTCTTACTGAGATGTTTGAAGTACACAATGTACAGTGTCGTGAATATCTTCTTACTGAGATGTTTGGAGTACACAGTGTACAGTGTCGTGAATATCTCCTTACTGAGATGTTTGGAGTACACTGTGTACAGTGTCGTGAATATCTCCTTACTGAGATGTTTGGAGTACACTGTGTACAGTGTCGTGAATATCTCCTTACTGAGATGTTTGGAGTACACTGTGTACAGTGTCGTGAATATCTCCTTACTGAGATGTTTGAAGTACACAATGTACAGTGTCGTGAATATCTTCTTACTGAGATGTTTGGAGTACACAGTGTACAGTGTCGTGAATATCTTCTTACTGAGATGTTTGGAGTACACAGTGTACAGTGTCGTGAATATCTTCTTACTGAGATGTTTGGAGTACACAGTGTACAGTGTCGTGAATATCTCCTTACTGAGATGTTTGAAGTACACAGTGTACAGTGTCGTGAATATCTTCTTACTGAGATGTTTGGAGTACACAGTGTACAGTGTCGTGAATATCTTCTTACTGAGATGTTTGGAGTACACTGTGTACAGTGTCGTGAATATCTTCTTACTGAGATGTTTGGAGTACACAGTGTACAGTGTCGTGAATATCTCCTTACTGAGATGTTTGAAGTACACAGTGTACAGTGTCGTGAATATCTTCTTACTGAGATGTTTGGAGTACACAGTGTACAGTGTCGTGAATATCTTCTTACTGAGATGTTTGGAGTACACTGTGTACAGTGTCGTGAATATCTCCTTACTGAGATGTTTGAAGTACACTGTGTACAGTGTCGTGAATATCTCCTTACTGAGATGTTTGAAGTACACAGTGTACAGTGTCGTGAATATCTCCTTACTGAGATGTTTGAAGTACACAGTGTACAGTGTCGTGAATATCTTCTTACTGAGATGTTTGGAGTACACAGTGTACAGTGTCGTGAATATCTTCTTACTGAGATGTTTGGAGTACACAGTGTACAGTGTCGTGAATATCTCCTTACTGAGATGTTTGAAGTACACTGTGTACAGTGTCGTGAATATCTCCTTACTGAGATGTTTGAAGTACACAGTGTACAGTGTCGTGAATATCTTCTTACTGAGATGTTTGGAGTACACAGTGTACAGTGTCGTGAATATCTTCTTACTGAGATGTTTGGAGTACACTGTGTACAGTGTCGTGAATATCTCCTTACTGAGATGTTTGAAGTACACTGTGTACAGTGTCGTGAATATCTCCTTACTGAGATGTTTGAAGTACACAGTGTACAGTGTCGTGAATATCTCCTTACTGAGATGTTTGAAGTACACAGTGTACAGTGTCGTGAATATCTTCTTACTGAGATGTTTGGAGTACACAGTGTACAGTGTCGTGAATATCTTCTTACTGAGATGTTTGGAGTACACAGTGTACAGTGTCGTGAATATCTCCTTACTGAGATGTTTGAAGTACACTGTGTACAGTGTCGTGAATATCTCCTTACTGAGATGTTTGAAGTACACAGTGTACAGTGTCGTGAATATCTCCTTACTGAGATGTTTGAAGTACACAGTGTACAGTGTCGTGAATATCTTCTTACTGAGATGTTTGGAGTACACAGTGTACAGTGTCGTGAATATCTCCTTACTGAGATGTTTGAAGTACACAGTGTACAGTGTCGTGAATATCTTCTTACTGAGATGTTTGGAGTACACAGTGTACAGTGTCGTGAATATCTTCTTACTGAGATGTTTGGAGTACACAGTGTACAGTGTCGTGAATATCTCCTTACTGAGATGTTTGGAGTACACTGTGTACAGTGTCGTGAATATCTCCTTACTGAGATGTTTGGAGTACACAGTGTACAGTGTCGTGAATATCTCCTTACTGAGATGTTTGGAGTACACAGTGTACAGTGTCGTGAATATCTCCTTACTGAGATGTTTGGAGTACACTGTGTACAGTGTCGTGAATATCTCCTTACTGAGATGTTTGGAGTACACAGTGTACAGTGTCGTGAATATCTCCTTACTGAGATGTTTGGAGTACACTGTGTACAGTGTCGTGAATATCTCCTTTCTGAGATGTTTGAAGTACACAGTGTACAGTGTCGTGAATATCTCCTTACTGAGATGTTTGAAGTACACAGTGTACAGTGTCGTGAATATCTCCTTACTGAGATGTTTGAAGTACACAGTGTACAGTGTCGTGAATATCTCCTTTCTGAGATGTTTGAAGTACACAGTGTACAGTGTCGTGAATATCTCCTTACTGAGATGTTTGAAGTACACTGTGTACAGTGTCGTGAATATCTCCTTTCTGAGATGTTTGAAGTACACAGTGTACAGTGTCGTGAATATCTCCTTACTGAGATGTTTGAAGTACACAGTGTACAGTGTCGTGAATATCTCCTTACTGAGATGTTTGAAGTACACAGTGTACAGTGTCGTGAATATCTCCTTACTGAGATGTTTGAAGTACACTGTGTACAGTGTCGTGAATATCTCCTTACTGAGATGTTTGAAGTACACAGTGTACAGTGTCGTGAATATCTCCTTACTGAGATGTTTGAAGTACACTGTGTACAGTGTCGTGAATATCTCCTTACTGAGATGTTTGAAGTACACAGTGTACAGTGTCGTGAATATCTCCTTACTGAGATGTTTGAAGTACACAGTGTACAGTGTCGTGAATATCTCCTTACTGAGATGTTTGAAGTACACTGTGTACAGTGTCGTGAATATCTCCTTACTGAGATGTTTGAAGTACACAGTGTACAGTGTCGTGAATATCTCCTTACTGAGATGTTTGAAGTACACAGTGTACAGTGTCGTGAATATCTCCTTACTGAGATGTTTGAAGTACACTGTGTACAGTGTCGTGAATATCTCCTTACTGAGATGTTTGAAGTACACAGTGTACAGTGTCGTGAATATCTCCTTACTGAGATGTTTGAAGTACACTGTGTACAGTGTCGTGAATATCTCCTTACTGAGATGTTTGGAGTACACAGTGTACAGTGTCGTGAATATCTCCTTACTGAGATGTTTGAAGTACACTGTGTACAGTGTCGTGAATATCTCCTTACTGAGATGTTTGGAGTACACAGTGTACAGTGTCGTGAATATCTCCTTACTGAGATGTTTGAAGTACACAGTGTACAGTGTCGTGAATATCTCCTTACTGAGATGTTTGAAGTACACAGTGTACAGTGTCGTGAATATCTCCTTACTGAGATGTTTGAAGTACACTGTGTACAGTGTCGTGAATATCTCCTTACTGAGATGTTTGGAGTACACAGTGTACAGTGTCGTGAATATCTCCTTACTGAGATGTTTGAAGTACACTGTGTACAGTGTCGTGAATATCTCCTTACTGAGATGTTTGGAGTACACAGTGTACAGTGTCGTGAATATCTCCTTACTGAGATGTTTGGAGTACACTGTGTACAGTGTCGTGAATATCTCCTTACTGAGATGTTTGGAGTACACTGTGTACAGTGTCGTGAATATCTCCTTACTGAGACGTTTGGAGTACACTGTGTACAGTGTCGTGAATATCTCCTTACTGAGATGTTTGGAGTACACAATGTACAGTGTCGTGAATATCTCCTTACTGAGATGTTTGGAGTACACTGTGTACAGTGTCGTGAATATCTCCTTACTGAGATGTTTGGAGTACACTGTGTACAGTGTCGTGAATATCTCCTTACTGAGATGTTTGGAGTACACAATGTACAGTGTCGTGAATATCTCCTTACTGAGATGTTTGGAGTACACTGTGTACAGTGTCGTGAATATCTCCTTACTGAGATGTTTGGAGTACACAATGTACAGTGTCGTGAATATCTCCTTACTGAGATGTTTGGAGTACACTGTGTACAGTGTCGTGAATATCTCCTTACTGAGATGTTTGGAGTACACTGTGTACAGTGTCGTGAATATCTCCTTACTGAGACGTTTGGAGTACACTGTGTACAGTGTCGTGAATATCTCCTTACTGAGATGTTTGGAGTACACTGAGTACAGTGTCGTGAATATCTCCTTACTGATATGTTTGGAGTACACTGTGTACAGTGTCGTGAATATCTCCTTACTGATATGTTTGGAGTACACTGTGTACAGTGTCGTGAATATCTCCTTACTGAGATGTTTGGAGTACACTGTGTACAGTGTCGTGAATATCTCCTTACTGAGACGTTTGGAGTACACTGTGTACAGTGTCGTGAATATCTCCTTACTGAGATGTTTGGAGTACACTGAGTACAGTGTCGTGAATATCTCCTTACTGATATGTTTGGAGTACACTGTGTACAGTGTCGTGAATATCTCCTTACTGATATGTTTGGAGTACACTGTGTACAGTGTCGTGAATATCTCCTTACTGAGATGTTTGAAGTACACAGTGTACAGTGTCGTGAATATCTCCTTACTGAGATGTTTGGAGTACACTGTGTACAGTGTCGTGAATATCTCCTTACTGAGATGTTTGAAGTACACAGTGTACAGTGTCGTGAATATCTCCTTACTGAGATGTTTGGAGTACACTGTGTACAGCGTCGTGAATGTCTCCTTACTGAGATGTTTGGAGTACACTGTATACAGTGTCGTGAATATCTTCTTACTGAGATGTTTGGAGTACACTGTGTACAGTGTCGTGAATATCTCCTTACTGAGATGTCGAAACGCTGTTCTTAGGTTTGCCAGGCATCTATATAGTGCAGCAGTAATTTGGTTGATATGCACATCAGGAGACGTGCTCTGTATGATTTTCACCTCAAGATCCTTTTCCTTGTGTGAGTTTTACCTCATTGGATCTCCTAGGCTGTACTCTTCTGCTGCCTTCTTTGTCTTTCCCCAAACATTTTGACTTTGCAATTGCTGGGGTTAAATTCCAGGAACCATTTATCGGACCAGGCTTTCAGCCTCTCCAGATATCCCTGTAGGCTTTTTTTATTTTCGTCCATTTGCATTCTCTTCATTAGCTTCAAGTCATCTGTGAACAGGGACACCTTCCAACACGTCATTCACATGTACTAGAAACAGCATCGGGCCTAGGACTGACCCTTGTGGAGCCCCTCTGTACACAGGCACACACTCTGACACCTCGTCATGTTGTTTCCTTTCTGTGAGATATTCTCTGACCTAATGCAGTACTTTCCCTACTATTCCTGCCTGCTCCTCGAGCTTTTCAACCAGTCTCTTGTGTGGTACTGCATCGAAATCCTTCTTACAATCCAAGAGCATGTCTACCCATCCCTCTCTTTCTTGTCATACATCTGTTATGCACGATTTCCCCTCCCTGAAACCATGTTGGTTGTCCTAAATAAGTGTGTTCCTCTCAGGTCCTCCACCACTCTTCTCCTGATAAACTTCTCTATAAATTTGCGAACTATACATGTCACCAACACAGGTCTGTAGTTTAATGCTGCCTCTCTGTCTCCTTTCTTGAAAATTGGGAATCCGTGTGATATCTTTCACACCTCAGTTGTCTTGAAGATTATTGTTACTGATACACACAGTGCATTTGCTCATACCCTCAGGACTCACGGAGATGTTATCTGGGCTCACCACCTTCCAGGTATCTAGTTGTATGTACTCACCTAGTTATGGTTGCAGGAGTCGAGTCACAGCTCCTGGCTCCTCCTTTTCACTGGCCACTACTCGGTCACTCTTCTTAAAGCTATGTGTGGATCCTGCCTCCACTACATCACTTCCCAGAATATTCCACTTCCTGACAACTCTGAGACTGGAGAAATACTTCCTAACATCCCTGTAATTCATCTGAGTCTTCAACTTCCAATTGTGACCCCTTGTTGCTGTGTGCCATCTCTGGATCATCCTGTCTCTGTCCACCTTGTCTATTCCTCTCAGTATTTGATATGTCGTTATCATATCCTCCCTTTCTCTCCTGTCCTCCAGTGTCGTCAGGTCGATTTCCCTTAACCTCTCCTCGTAGGACATGCCCCTTAGCACACCTTTGCACTTTTTCTAGCTTCCTTACGTGTTTGGTTAGGTGTTGGCTCCAAACTGGTGCTGCATACTCCAATATAAGCCTAACGTACACGGTGTACAGGGTCCTGAACGATTCCTTATTAAGATGCTGGAATGCTGTTCTTAGGTTTAATAGGCGCCCATATGCTGCAACAGTTATTTGTTTGATGTGCGCCTCAGGAGATGTACCTAGTGTTATGCTCACCCCAAGATGTTTTCTCTTGAGTGAGGTTTGTAGTCTCTAGTCCATGGACTGTACTCCGTCTGCGGTCTTCTTTGCCCTTACCCAATCTTCATGACTTTGCACTTGGTGGAGATGAACTCCAGGAACCAGTTCTTGGACAAGGCCTACAGCCTGTCCAGATTCCTTTGTAGTTTTGACTGGTCCTCTTCCCATTGAATTTTCTTACCAGCTTAACATCATCTGCAAACAGGGACACTTCTGAATCTATTCCTTCAGTCATCTCGTTCGCAAATACCAGAAACAGCACCGGTCTTAGGACTGACCCCTGTGAAAACTCGCTCCTCACAGGCGCTCACTCTGACTCCTCATCATATACCATGACTCGTTGCAGTCTTCCTGATAGGTATTCCCTGATCCATTGCAGTGCCTGTGCTGTTATCCCTGCCTGGTCCTCCAGCATTAGCACTAATTTCTTGTGTGGAACGTTGTCAAACGCCTTCTTACAGTCCAAGAAAATGCAATCTACCCACCCCTCTCTCTCTCTTGTTTTACTGCTGTCACCCTGATATAGAACTCCAGTAGGTTTGTGACGCAGGATTTTCCATTCCTGAAACTGTGTTGACTGTTGTTGATAAGTTCATTCCTTTCTAGGTGCTCCACCACTCTTCTCCTGATAATCTTCTCCGGGACATTGCATACCATACATGCCAGTAACACTGATCTGTAGTTTAATGCTTCGTGTCTCTCTCCTTTCAAAAAGTTGAGACTGCATTTGCCATCTTTCATACCTCAGGTAGTCGCCCTGTTTCGATAGATGTGTTGAAAATTGCTGTTAGTGGTACACATAGCGCTTCTGTTCCCTCTCTCAGGACCCATGGATAGATGTTATCTGGCCCCATCGCCTTTGAGGTATCTAGCTCGCTTAGCAGGCTTTTCACTTCTTCCTCGGTTGTGTGCATTGTGTCCAACACTTGATGGTGTACCCCATCTCTCTGCCTTTCTAGAGTCCCTTCTGTCTCCTCTGTGAACACTTCTTTGAATGTCATGTTGAGCTGCTCACATACTTCTCGGTCGTTTCTTGTGATCTCCCCTCCTTTCTTCCTCAGCCTGATTACCCGGTCCTTGACTATTGTTTACCTCCTGATGTGGCTGTACAACAGCTTCGGGTCAGGTTTGGCTTTCGCTGCTATGTCATTTTCGTATTGTCATTGGGACTCCCTTCTTACCTGTGCATATTCATTTCTGGCTCTACGACTGCTCTCCTCATTCTCCTGGGTCCTTTGCCTTCTGTACTTCTTCCATTCTCCAGCACATTTGGTTTTGGCTTCTATGTACCTTTGGGTGAATTAAAGGCTCATCCTGGCTTTGTCGTTATTTCTTGTTACCCTTGGGAATAAACCTCTCCTCATCTTCATTGCATATTGTTGTCACATATTCCTCAATCACGTTTTCTGACTACCTCTCTCTCTCTCTCTCTCTCTCTCTCTCTCTCTCTCTCTCTCTCTCTCTCTCTCTCTCTCTCTCTCTCTCTCTCTCTCTCTCTCTCTCTCTCTCTCTCTCTCTCTCTCTCTCTCTCTCTCTCTCTCTCTCTCTCTCTCACTCTCTCTCTCTCTCTCTCTCTCTCTCTCTCTCTCTCTCTCTCTCTCTCTCTCTCTCTCTCTCTCTCTCTCTCTCTCTCTCTGTATCTCTCTCTCTTTCTCTCCCTCCTTCTCCCTCAGTGAATCAAAATTGCCCTGAGAAGCAGACAAAGAAGAATCAAATGAGAGACAAAAAAGGAATGAGCAGAAAATACGATTCCAATCTCCAAACTTTCGCTATCCACAGAAAATGTTATCTGGTAGAGCTTGTACCCCAGGCGCCGTTGTTATAACTCTGTACCCAACCCCTGCCACAACCCTTCAACCCCTGCCACAACCTCTCAACCCCTGCCACAACCCTTCAACCCCTGCCACAACCTCTCAACCCCTGCCACAACCCTTCAACCCCTGCCACAACCTCTCAACCCCTGCCACAACCCTTCAACCCCTGCCACAACCTCTCAACCTCTGCCACAACCCCTCGACCTCTGCCACAACCTCTTAATCCCTGCCACAACCCCTCAACCCCTGCCACAACCCCTCAACCCCTGCCACAACCTCTCAACACCTGCTACAACCTCTCAACCTTTGCCACACCCTCTCAACCCACTGCCACAACCCCTCAACCCCTGCCACAACCCCTTAACCCCTGCCACAACCCCTCAACCCCTGCCACAACCTCTCAACACCTGCTACAACCTCTCAACCTTTGCCACACCCTCTCAACCCACTGCCACAACCCCTCAACCCCTGCCACAACCCCGCAACTCATGCCACAACCCCTCAACCCCTGTCATAACCTCTCAACCCCTACTACAACCCCTCAACCCCTGCTACAACCTCTCAACCCCTGCCACAACCCGTCAACCCCTGCCACAACCTCTCAACCCCTGCCACAACGCTTCAACCTCTGCCACAACCTCTCAACCCCTGCCACAACCCCTCAACCCCTGCCACAACCCCTCAATCCCTGCCACAACCTCTCAACACCTGCTACAACCTCTCAACATTTGCCACACCCTCTCAACCCACTGCCACAACCTCTCAACCCCTGCCACAACCCCTCAACTCATGACACACAACCCCTCAACCCCTGCCACAACCTCTCAACACCTGCTACAACCTCCCATCCTTTGCCACACCCTCTCAACCCACTGCCACAACCCCTCAACCCCTGCCACAACCCCTCAACTCATGCCACAACCCCTCAACCCCTGTCATAACCTCTCAACCCCTACTACAACCCCTCAACCCCTGCTACAGCCTCTCAACCCACTGCCACAACCCGTCAACCCCTGCCACAACCCCTTAACCCCTGACACAACCTCTCAACCCACTGCCACAACCCCTCAACCACTGCCACAACCTCTTAACCCCTGCCACAACCCCTCAATCCACTGTCACAACTTTTCAGCCCCTGACTCAACCCTTCAACCCCTGATACAACCCTTCAATCCCTGCCACAACCTCTCAACCCCTGCCACAACCTCTCAACCCCTTCCACAGCTCTTCAACCCCATCCAGACCCAGGTACAAGCAGAATTTGGCCGAAATTTACCGGATTTCTTCGAGAATTGTAAGTGGCGTCCCTGTGACCCCACGCTACAGCGTCCCACGCTGTTTCTCAAGTCACGTGTTCAGCGTCACTTTTATGTTCTGCTGTTGTTGTTCAGCTCAGCACAGCTGTTTCAGCAAGTCAGAGGTGAGTTTGGGGTGATTTCTGCGTCCAGTGTGTATCTCGCTGTGTTTTGTGGGTGGGAGAGGAGGAAGTGGCCGTTCCTTGCCTCACCCACGCTCGCCTCCACTACCATACACCACAACTGCCATCACTCCCTCTGTTGTGTTTTCTGCTGTTTTCTGTGTGAATGCTTTGCCAGAGCTGTATATCTGAGTGCCCGAGGCCACTCGAAGCTACGTGGATCACCATGCCACGTGGATCAGCAAGAAACGTACATCACGAAGCCATGTGGAGCAAGCCACGTGGGGTGTGGACGATGTGACGTGGATCTACAAGCCAAGTGGGTTACCAAGTCAGACGTCATAGGAGTGATGCGGCAGCAGACCACATGCTGTGGTCTGCTGCCGCATCACTCCTATGACGTCACCCACGATGCTGCCCGACTTCACGACGTCACGATGTCTGCATGACGTCACCTCACGATGTCACCCCATGATATCCCTCATGACGTCACTCCAAGACGTCACCTTGAGACGTCTGCTGACGTCACCTCGCGATGTCACCCCATGACATCACCTCACGACATCACACCTGATTGACAGTGTTGTTGAGAAGACTGAGAGAAGATATATGTCATGTGTTAATTAATTCCTCTCAGTCAGTTTTCTCACATGTTCGTGTATAGATTAGTGTCGATTTTTGCACAGAAAAGCGTCATTTGCTAGTAAGCCATGTAGTACCGCATGTGCAGTGCGGGTGTGTGCAGTTTTCCGTTTGTCCTGTGTGGTCTTGAGCCCAGACCTCTGTGTAGCACATCGTGTTACCTGTCACCCAGTGTGACCCCCATGTTTGACAGCTGAATTAGTCAGCCCCGAGCATCCCAGCCTCTTGTACAGAAAGCTTTTTATGTTCGCCGCTCGTAATGTTCTGCAGAATCGTACCTGCTACGATTCCCATCAAGATTTGTTTCACTTCACCTCCAGACCATCAGAGTGCAGTTATATGTAGAGAAACAAGTCTGGGGACAATTGGACTAACCTCTGCTATAACTCCAACTGTCTAGAGAATGACACTCGTCAAGCCTCATATTAAGCCCTGTCGGCAGGCGCTGTTTCAGCCTCGTGCCACAAGCTTCAGTGAGCTCCTGCACAAAGATGATGTCACCTTGACTGCTAGCTCTCTCACTCCAGTATGGTGTATGATGTTACGACTCTCAGATGTTTCACCGAGTCGTCTCTGCCACGACTCACTTCACGCCCCAGCGACAGAACCAGTCCAGAAATGTCCTCCTGAGTCGCTTGCCAGAAGATTGCCGAGCACTGATGACGCCTCACTCGAGGGCACCAGCAGGTTGTGGCCCAGGTTGAGTGAACCTGCAGCGACTCCTACGATGACTGCTTCACCGTTCCAGAGGAGACCGTACCCTGTTACGTCACAGTATCTGTCCAGATGCAGAAAGGCTCACTGCCTATGACCACGATGTTCAGCACACCCCACCTTTTTTTTCTTCCCTCCCTGTAGGAAGCTTTTTTCCATGTCCATGTATATATATATATATATATATATATATATATATATATATATATAAATATATATATATATATATATATATATATATATATATATATATATATATATATATATATATATATATATATATATATATATATATATATATATATATATATATATATATATATATATATATATATATATATATATATATATATATATATATAGTGGTCCCCCGCTTTTCGTAGTTCCCGGCAATCGTAAAATTCGCCAAACATAGAGGTATTTTCGTATGAACATGGACTCGCTTTTCATAGGTTGACTTGCGAGTCGTAGTTCGTCCGGGACGCGTACCCACGGCGTGAGCCAGGGCGGCAGCCAGTCTGGCATTGTTTACCAGTGAGCGAAGGTCCCCTCACGTGCTCCAGCGAAATATTTCATAATATTCCAATTATTTTAGTGCTTGCAAGTACTAAATAAGCTACCATGGCTCCAAAGAAAGCTCCTAGTGCCAAGCCTGTGGTAAAGAAGGTGAGAAATACGATTGAATTTAAGAAAACCATCATTGAACAATATGAAAGTGGTACAAGTGTGGCCGAACTGTCCAGGATGTATAAGAAACCCTACACAACCTTATGTTCCATAGTGGCCAAGAAAAATGAAATAAAGGATGCTGTTGTTGAAAGGGAGTAACTATGCTGACAAAAATGAGATCACCAGTACTGGAAGAGGTTGAGAAGTTATTATTGGTGTGGATAAATGAGAAACAATTAACAGGAGATGCTCTTATGACTTCGTTTATTTGTAAAAAGGCTAGGCAGTTGCATGAAGATTTGGTAAAGAAATTGTCTGCAAAGGCTGGTTTGAGAGATTTAAGAACCGTACTGGCATACACAGTGTGGTAAGGCATGGTGAGGCTGCCAGTTCGGACCACAAGGCGGATGAAAAATATGTGCATGAATTCCAGGAGTACATAGAGGCTGAAGGACTGAAACCTGAACAAGTGTTCAATTGTGACGAAACAGGCCTCTTTTGGAAGAAAATGCCAAAGAGGACCTTCATTACACAAGAGGAAAAGGCAATGCCAGGACACAAGCCTATGAAAGACAGGCTGACGCTAATGTTCTGTGCTAATGCTAGTGGGGATTTCAAAGTGAAGCCATTACTAGTGTACCATTCTGAAAATCCCAGAGTGTTCAGGAAAAACAATGTTATGAAGAGTAAATTGTGTGTGTTTTGGAAATCTAATAGTAAGGCATGGGTCACGAGGGAAATTTTCGTCGAGTGGTTCAATGAAGTGTTTGGCCCTAGTGTGAAGGAGTATCTCCTGGAAAAGAAATTGGATCTCAAGTGCCTGTTAGTAATGGACAATGCACCTGCTCATCCTCCAAACTTGGATGACCTAATTTTCGAGGAGTTTGGATTCATCACAGTAAAGTTCTTGCCCCCGAATACCACTCCTCTCCTCCAACCCATGGACCAGCAGGTTATTGCAAACTTTAAAAAACTCTACACAAAAGCAATGTTTCACAGGTGCTTGACTGTGACCACAGACACTCACTTGACCCTAAGGGAATTTTGGAGAGAACACTTCAGCATCCTCCACTGCATAACCCTTATAGGTATGGCTAGGGAAGGAGTGACTACCAGGTCTTTGAACTCTGCCTGGAGAAAATTGAGGCCAGATTGTGTCGACAAGAGGGATTTTGAAGAATTTGGGACTGACCCTAATGAGCCTATGTCTGTTGTAAAATCAATTGTGGCACTGGGGAGTTCCATGGGGTTGGATGTGAGTTTGGAGGATGTGGAAGAATTGGTGGAAGACCACAATGAAGAGCTCACCACTGAGGAGCTGCAAGAGCTTCAGCAGGAAGAGCAACACATCGCAGCTCAGAATCTTGCTGCAGAGGAGGAGGAAGAGAGATGGAAGAAGGTGCCTTCTTCAGAAATTAAAGAGATTTTTACTATGTGGGGTAAGATGGAAAGCTTTATGGAGAAACATCACCCTAACAAGGTTGTTGCAAGCCAGGTTGGCAATATGTACAGTGACAAAGTCTTGGGCCATTTCAGGGAAGTGTTAAAGAGATGCCAGAAACATGCTCTCTCCACAGTTATTTTGTGAGACAGGACTCCAGTGACTCTCAAGGTGGTCCTAGTGGCATTAAGAAACAGAGAAGAGAAGCAAGCCCAGAAAAGCAAATGGTACCTGAGGTGTTGATGGAAGGGGATTCCCCTTCCAAACTATAAACAATCCACTCTCTCTCCTCCTCCAGTCTCCCATACACTAAGAAGAATCTCCAATAAAGGTAAGTGTTATGCTGTTAATGTTTCATTCATTATTTCCCATTGTATTGTTTATGTACTACATGCATATTTCATGTCAAAAAATTTTTTGTTTTAATACTTCTGGGTGTCAAGAACGGATTAATTGTATTTACATTATTTCTCATGGGGAAAATTGATTCGTAAATCGTAAATTTCGTTTATAGTAACGGCTCCAGGAACGGATTAATTACGAACAACGAGGGACCACTGTATATATATATATATATATATATATATATATATATATATATATATATATATATATATATATATATATATATATATATATATATATATATATATATATATATATATATATATATATGTGTGTGTGTGTGTGTGAGTGTGTGTGTGTGTGTGTGTGTGTGTGTGTGTGTGTTTTTTATTTGGTGTTCTGTGCTCTGTTCCTGCGAGAGAGACAGAGTTTTTTTTTACTGCCAGTCATGGTCAGGGTCGACCATGGTGGTAGGTGGCCGAGCAAAATGTAGCCAGTGAGCCTACAAGCCTAATTCCCATAGTTTCCACCAGAGATCAGGCCTCTCGGTGGGCATGCCTGCCCGCCCACCTCTGCCTCTACCTCACTCTCTCAGCGGCCATCACTCAGTCAACAAGGTCTAGTCATTTCTGCCTCGCGGGCATGGCAATCCCGGGCCATGGGCACTTAACACACTGCCTGTGTACCCTGATACCGCAAATAAAGTAAGAAGCCTCCGAAGCCTTATCATTACTCCCCGCTACCAAGAACGACCAATAATCGCCTAAACAACTCTTCAACCCCTTCCACAACCTCTCAACCTCTGCCACAACTCCACATCCCCTGTCACAACCTTTCAACTCCTGCCACAACCCCTCAATCCCTGCCACAACCCTTCATCCCCTACCACAACCCCTCAACCCCTACCACAACCCCTCAACCTCTTCCACAACCTCTCAACCCCTGCCACAACATCTCAACCTCTTCCACAACCTCTCAACCCCTGCCACAACCCTTCATCCCCAGCCACAATCCATCAACCTCTTCCACAAACCCTCGACCACTGCCACAATCCCTCAGCCCCTGTCACAACCCCTCAACCCCTGTCACAGTCTCTCAGCTATTGCCACAACCCCTCATCCCTTCCCTTGTGCAGTGAGAAGGTAGGGTTTTCTTCATCAGGAAAGACCACAGTTTCTTCTGACACGGATCTTAGTCCCATAGTGACAAAATGAGTGAACAAGCATTAACTACCCATGCAGAGCCGTGTTGTTTCCCATTGATAAAACAAAGGTTTGCGATCTACGCACTTTCCCTAAAGCCATCTACCCTCAACTATATTCAACCCTCTATATTCCTTCTATCCTACTCGTTTCCCTCACCTCATATTCCTTCAATTTTTTAACAATTCACCTTCTTCCCTTACCATCCCTCTCACCACCACCACTACAATGTTTTCAAAATTTCCACAAGAAATAGAAAATAATGACCCAGGAGATACACCATTACACTGTTATTACATACCTGTCTCAGTCCACCTTCCTCACTTCTCAACCTTCATCACACTGTCTCCCTCCACCTTCCTCACTTCTCAACCTTCATCACACTGTCTCCCTCCACCTTCCTCACTTCTCAGCCTTCATCACACTGTCTCCCTCCACCTTCCTCACTTCTCAGCCTTCATCACACTGTCTCCCTCCACCTTCCTCACTTCTCAGCCTTCATCACACTGTCTCCCTCCATCTTCCTCGCTTCACAACCTTCATCACACTGTCTCCCTCCATCTTCCTCACTTCACAAACTTCATCACACTGTCTCCCTCCATCTTCCTCACTTCACAAACTTCATCACACTGTCTCCCTCCATCTTCCTCACTTCACAAACTTCATCACACTGTCTCCCTCCATCTTCCTCACTTCACAAACTTCATCACACTGTCTCCCTCCATCTTCCTCACTTCACAAACTTCATCACACTGTCTCCCTCCATCTTCCTCACTTCACAAACTACATCACACTGTCTCCCTCCACCTTCCTCACTTCTCAACCTTCATTACACTGTCTCCCTCCATCTTCCTCGCTTCTCAACCTTCATCACACTGTCTCCCTCCACCTTCCTCACTTCTCAACCTTCATCACACTGTCTCCCTCCACCTTCCTCACTTCTCAACCTTCATCACACTGTCTCCCTCCACCTTCCTCACTTCTCAACCTTCATCACACTGTCTCCCTCCACCTTCCTCACTTCTCAACCTTCATCACACTGTCTCCCTCCACCTTCCTCACTTCTCAACCTTCATCACAATGTCTCCCTCCACCTTCCTCACTTCTCAACCTTCATCACAATGTCTCCCTCCACCTTCCTAGCTTCTCAACCTTCATCACACTGTCTCCCTTCACCTTCCTCGCTTCTCAACCTTCATCACACTGTCTACCTCCACCTTCCTCACTTCTCAACCTTCATCAGACTGTCTCCCTCCACCTTCCTCACTTCTCAACCTTCATCACAATGTCTCCCTCCACCTTCCTAGCTTCTCAACCTTCATCACACTGTCTCCCTTCACCTTCCTAGCTTCTCAACCTTCATCACACTGTCTCCCTTCACCTTCCTCGCTTCTCAACCTTCATCACACTGTCTCGCTCCACCTTCCTCGCTTCTCAACCTTCATCACACTGTCCCCCTTCACCTTCCTAGCTTCTCAACCTTCATCACACTGTCCCCCTCCACCTTCCTAGCTTCTCAACCTTCATCACACTGTTTCCCTTCACCTTCCTCGCTTCTCAACCTTCACCACACTGTCTCCCTCCACCTTCCTAGCTTTTCAACCTTCATCACACTGTCTCCCTTCACCTTCCTCGCTTCTCTACCTTCATTACACTGTCTCCCTCCACCTTCCTCGCTTCTCAACCATCATCACACCGTCTCCCTTTACCTTCCTTGTTTCTCTACCTTCATTACACTGTCTCCCTCCACCTTCCTCGCTTCTCAACCTTCATCACACTGTCTCCCTCCATCTTCCTCGCTTCTCAACCTTCATCACACTGTCTCCCTCCACCTTCCTCGCTTCTCAACCTTCATCACATTGTCTCACTTCACCTTCCTCGCTTCTCAACCTTCATCACACTGTCTCCCTCCACCTTCCTCGCTTCTCAACCTTCAACACACTGTCTCACTTCACCTTCCTCGCTTCTCAACCTTCATCACACTGTCTCCCTCCATCTTCCTCGCTTCTCAACCTTCATCACACTGTCTCCCTCCACCTTCCTCGCTTCTCAACCTTCATCACACTGTCTCCCTCCACCTTCCTCGCTTCTCAACCATCAACACACTGTCTCACTTCACCTTCCTCGCTTCTCAACCTTCATCACACTGTCTCCCTTCACCTTCCTCGCTTCTCAACCTTCATCACACTATCTCCCTCCACCTTCCTAGCTTTTCAACCTTCATCACACTGTCTCTCTTCACCTTCCTCGCTTCTCTACCTTCATTACACTGTCTCCCTCCACCTTCCTCGCTTCTCAACCATCATCACACCGTCTCCCTTTACCTTCCTTGTTTCTCTACCTTCATTACACTGTCTCCCTCCACCTTCCTCGCTTCTCAACCTTCATCACACTGTCTCCCTCCATCTTCCTCGCTTCTCAACCTTCATCACACTGTCTCCCTCCACCTTCCTCGCTTCTCAACCTTCATCACACTGTCTCCCTCCACCTTCCTCGCTTCTCAACCTTCATCACACTGTCTCCCTCCACCTTCCTCGCTTCTCAACCTTCATCACACTGTCTCCCTTCACTTTCCTCGCTTCTCAACCTTCATCACACTGTCTCCCTTCACCTTCCTCGCTTCTCAACCTTAACCACACTGTCTCCCTTCACCTTCCTCGCTTCTCAACCTTCATCACATTGTCTCCCTTCACCTTCCTCGCTTCTCAACCATCATCACACTGTCTCCCTTCACCTTCCTCGCTTCTCAACCTTCATCACACTGTCTCCCTTCACCTTCCTCGCTTCTCAACCTTCATCACACTGTCTCCCTTCACCTTCCTCGCTTCTCAACCTTCATCACACTGTCTCCCTCCACCTTCCTCGCTTCTCAACCTTCATCACACTGTCTCCCTTAACCTTCCTCGATTCTCAACCTTCACCACACTGTCTCCCTTCACCTTCCTCGATTCTCAACCTTCATCACACTGTCTCCCTTCACCTTCCTCGCTTCTCAACCTTCATCACACTGTCTCCCTTCACCTTCCTCGCTTCTCAACCTACATCACACTGTCTCCCTTCACCCTCCTCGCTTCTCAACCTTCATCACACTGTCTCCCTTCACCCTCCTCGTTTGTCAACCTTCATCACACTGTCTCCCTTCACCTTCCTCGCTTCACATCCTTCATCACACTGTCTCGCTCCACCTTACTCGCTTCTCATCCTTCATCACACTGTGTTCCTCCATCTTCCTCGCTTCTCATCTTTTATCACACTGTCTCCCTCTTCCCTCCTTCCTTCCTTCTCAGCCATCATCACACTGTCTCCCTCCACCTTTTTCACTTCTCAACCTTCATCACACTGTCTCCCTCCACTTTCCTCACTTTTCAACCTTCATCACACTGTCTCCCTCCACCTTCCTCGCTTCTCAACCTTCATCACACTGTCTACCTCCACCTTCCTCACTTCTCAACCTTCATCATACTGTCTCCCTCCACCATCCTTCCTTCTCAACCTTCATCACACTGTCTCCCTCCACTTTCCTCACTTTTCAACCTTCATCACTCTGTCTCCCTCCACCTTCTTTGCTTCTCAACCTTCATCACACTGTCTCCCTCCACCTTCCTCAATTTTCAACCTTTATCACACTGTCTCCCTCCACCTTACTCACTTTTCAACCTTTATCACGCTGTCTCCCTCCACCTTCCTCACTTTTCAACCTTCATCACACTGTCTCCCTCCATCTTCCTCAATTTTCAACCTTCATCACACTGTCTCCCTCCACCTTCCTCACTTTTCAACCTTCATCTCACTGTCTACCTCCACCTTCCTCACTTTTCAACCTTTATCACACTGTCTCCCTCCACCTTCCTCACTTTTCAACCTTTATCACGCTGTCTCCCTCGACCTTCCTCACTTTTCAACCTTTATCACGCTGTCTCCCTCCACCTTCCTAACTTTTCAACCTTCATCACACTGTCTCCCTCCTCCTTCCTCACTTTTCAACCTTCATCACACTGTCTACCTCCATCATCCTCAGATTTCAACCTTCATCACATTGTCTACCTCCACCTTCCTCACTTCTCAACCTTCATCACACTGTCTCCCTCCACCTTCCTCACTTCTCAACCTTCATCATACTGTCTCCCTCCACCATCCTCACTTCTCAACCTTCATTACACTGTCTCCCTCCATCTTCCTCACTTCTCAACCTTCATCACACTGTCTCTCTCCATCTTCCTCACTTCTCAATCTTCATTACACTGTCTCCTTCCATCTTCCTCGCTTCTCAACCTTCATCACACTGTCTCCCTCTACATTCCTCACTTCTCAACCTTCATTACACTGTCTCCCTCCATCTTCCTCACTTCTCAACCTTCATCATACTGTCTCCCTTCACCTTCCTCACTTCTCAACCTTCATCATACTGTCTCCCTCCACCTTCCTCACTTCTCAACCTTCATCACACTGTCTCCCTTCACCTTCCTCACTTCTCAACCTTCATCACACTGTCTCCCTCCACCTTCCTCACTTCTCAACCTTCATTACACTGTCTCCCTCCATCTTCTTCACTTCTCAACCTTCATCACACTGTCTCCCTCCATCTTCCTCACTTCTCAACCTTCATCTTACTGTCTCCCTCCACCTTCCTCACTTCTCAACCTTCATTACACTGTCTCCCTCCATCTTCCTCGCTTCTCAACCTTCATCACACTGTCTCCCTCTACATTCCTCACTTCTCAACCTTCATTACACTGTCTCCCTCCATCTTCCTCACTTCTCAACCTTCATTACATTGTCTCCTTCCATCTTCCTCGCTTCTCAACCTTCATCACACTGTCTCCCTCCATCTTCCTCACTTTTCAACCCTCGTCACACTGTCTCCCTCCATCTTCCTCACTTCTCAACCTTCATTACACTGTCTCCCTCCATCTTCCTCGCTTCTCAACCTTCATCACACTGTCTCCCTCTACATTCCTCACTTCTCAACCTTCATTACACTGTCTCCCTCCATCTTCCTCACTTCTGAACCTTCATTACACTGTCTCCCTCCACCTTCCTCACTTCTCAACCTTCATCACACTGTCTCCCTCCATCTTCCTCACTTTTCAACCCTCGTCACACTGTCTCCCTCCATCTTCCTCACTTCTCAACCTTCATCACACTGTCTCCCTCCATCTTCCTCACTTCTCAACCTTCATCACACTGTCTACCTCCATCTTCCTCACTTATCAACCTTCATCACACTGTCTCCCTCCATCTTCCTCACTTCTCAACCTTCATCACACTGTCTCCCTCCATCTTCCTCACTTCTCAACCTTCATCACACTGTCTACCTCCATCTTCCTCACTTTTCAACCTTCATCACATTGTCTCCCTCCATCTTCCTCACTTCTCAACCTTCATCACACTGTCATCCTCCATCTTCCTCACTTTTCAACCTTCATCACACTGTCTCCCTCCATCTTCCTCACTTGTCAACCTTCGTCACACTGTCTCCCTCCATCTTCCTCACTTGTCAACCTTCATCACACTGTCATCCTCCATCTTCCTCACTTCTCAACCTTCATCACACTGTCATCCTCCATCTTCCTCACTTGTCAACCTTCATCACACTGTCTCCCTCCATCTTCCTCACTTGTCAACCTTCATCACACTGTCTCCCTCCATCTTCCTCACTTCTCAACCTTCATCACAACATTTTTATTAATATCATGCACATTCACCCGCATCCACACGTCAACAAACACTAGGACATTTATTTGACAACGTTTCGGTCCTGTGACCTT
>NC_091375.1:19786814-19859314 GCF_038502225.1 Cherax quadricarinatus
ATACTAACACATACACACACACATACACACACACACACACATACACACACACACACACACACACACACACACACACACACACACACATACACACACACACACACACACACACACACACACACACACACACACACACACACACTCACACACACACACACACACACACACACACACACACACACACACACACACACACACTCATGAAGTGGTAATTGCAGTAATGTGCAACCCGCCACAGAACTGCAGGAGGCCAAGAGAGAAAAATACGACGAGAGCAACAATAGAGCAATGGTCGACTCACTAGCCGAGGTGGCCAGAAGAGCTCACATGGGGGAAGCAAAGTTACTAGTTACGGGTGATTTCAATCACAAGAAGATTGACTGGGAAAACCTGGAGCCTCATGGGGGTCCCGAAACATGGAGAGCCAAGATGATGGATGAGGTACTGGAAAACCTCATGCATCAACATGTTAGAAATACTTCCAAAGAGAGAGATGAGGATGATCCAGCAAGATTGGACCTTGCATGCACCTTGAGTAATTCGGACATCGATGATATCATGTATGAAAGGCTCCTAGGAGCTAGTGATCATGTGCTTCTGTGCTTTGACTACATAGTTGAGCTACAAGTGGAGAGAGTAGCAGGAATAGGATGGGAAAACCAAACTACAAAGGGGGGGGGGAGACTACAAAGGCATGAGGAACTTCCTTCAAGACATTCAGTGGGAGAAAGAACTGGCAGGAAAACCAGTACAAGAAATGATGGACTATGTGACAACAAAATGCAAGGAGGCAGAGGAGAGGTTTGTTCCCAAGGGAAACAGAAATAATGGGAAGACCAGAACGAGTCCTTGGTTCACCTAAGGTGTAGGGAGGCAAAAACTAGGTGTAGTAGAGAATGGAAAAGGTACAGAAGACAGAGAACTCAGGAAAATAAAGAGATCAGCCTAAGAGCCAGAATCGAATACGCACAGATGAGAAGGGAGGCTCAGTGACAATATGAAAATGGCATCGAAAGTCAAGTCTGACCCGAAGCTGTTGTATAGCCACATCAGGAGGAAAAAAACAGTCAAGGACCAGGTAATCAGACTGAGGAAGGTTGATGGGAGTTCACAAGAAACGCCAAGAGGTATGTGTGGAGCTCAACACGAGATTTAAAGAAGTATTTACAGTGGAAAAAGGTAGGACTCCAGGAAATCAAAACAGGGATGTACATCAACAAGTGCTGGATGAGGTACACATAACCGAGGAGGAGGTGAAGAAGCTGCTATGGGAACCTGATACATCAAAGGCGGTGGGACCAGACAACATCTCTCCTTGGGTCCTTAGAGAGGGAGCAGAGATGCTGTGTGTGCCACTAACAAAGATCTTCGACACATCCATTGAAACTGGGCAACTCCTTGAGGTGTGGAAGATGGCAAATGTAGTCCCAGTTTTTAAAAAAAGGACACAGACACGAGGCATTAAACTACAGACCTGTGTCACTAACGTGTTGTCTAAGACGTTTTCTGTACCAAGAGGCCATGTGTTGCAGTGTCTGACAAGATGAACATCAAAAATGGTATACAATACCGACAGGTTGGTAGGTAAGACACATAGGCAACAGTTAGGCAACTTTATTCCGAAACGTTTCGCCTACACAGTAGGCTTCTTCAGTCGAATACAGAAAGTAGGCAGGAACAGTAGACAACCCTTTCAAGTGAGAACTGTTGGATCTGAGAGGGACTGACAACCTCAAATTCTACGACCTCAAGGGTGATGGACTGATTACATCGTCTTCATATCTCTACTGTTCCTGCCTACTTTCTGTATTCGACTGAAGAAGCCTACTGTGTAGGCGAAACGTTTCGGAATAAAGTTGCCTAACTGTTGCCTATGTGTCTTACTTACCAACCTGTCGGTATTGTATACCATTTTTGATGTTCATCTTGTCAGACACTGCAACACATGGCCTCTTGGTACAGAAAACGTCTTAGACAACCCTTTCAAGTGAGAACTGTTGGATCTGAGAGGGACTGACAACCTCAAATTCTACGACCTCAAGGGTGATGGACTGATAACATCGTCTTCATATCTCTACTGTTCCTGCCTACTTTCTGTATTCGACTGAAGAAGCCTACTGTGTAGGCGAAACGTTTCGGAATAAAGTTGCCTAACAGTTGCCTATGTGTCTTACCTACCATGATATTACATAGAGGGGACACAGAAACAAGGGGTCACAATTGGAAGTTGAAGACTCAGATGAGTCAAAGGGATGTTAGACAGTATTTCTTCAGTCATAGAGTTGGGAAGTGATGTAGTGGAGACAAGAACCATACATAGTTTTAAGACAAGGTATGATAAAGCTCATGGAGGGGGGAGAGAGAGGACATAGTAGCGATCAGTTAAGAGGCGGGGGCAGCAGCTGAATCTCGACCCCTGCAACCACAATTAGATGAGTACACCCACACCAACACAAACACCCTCACACGCACAATACCCACACACACACACACACACACTCTCACACGCATCAATACCCAAACACACACCAACACACACACCCACACACCCACACACACCCACACACCCACACACCCACACACCCACACACACACACACACACACACACACACACACACACACACACACACACACACACACACACACACACACACACACACACACAAAAACACACACACACACACACACACACACACACACATCGAAGACGAGGCAGAACTACAAAGGGATCTGGACAGGCTGCAGACCTGGTCCAGCAATTGGCTCCTGGAGTTCAATCCCACCAAGTGCGAAGTCATGAAGATTGGGGAAGGTCAAAGAAGGCCGCAGACGGAGTACAGTCTAGGGGGTCAGAGACTACAAACCTCACTCAAGGAAAAAGATCTTGGGGTGAGTATAACACCAGGCACATCTCCTGAAGCGCACATCAACCAAATAACTGCTGCAGCATATGGGCGCCTAGCAAACCTCAGAACAGCATTCCGACATCTTAATAAGGAATCATTCAGGACCCTGTACACCGTGTACGTTAGGCCCATATTGGAGTATGCGGCACCAGTTTGGAGCCCACACCTAGCCAAGCACGTGAAGAAACTAGAGAAAGTGCAAAGGTTTGCAACAAGACTAGTCCCAGAGCTAAGAGGTATGTCCTACGAGGAGAGGTTAAGGGAAATCAACCTGACGACACTGGAGGACAGGAGAGATAGGGGGGACATGATAACGACATACAAAATACTGAGGAATTGACAAGGTGGACAAAGACAGGATGTTCCAGAGATTGGACACAGTAACAAGGGGACACAGTTGGAAGCTGAAGACACAGATGAATCACAGGGATGTTAGGAAGTATTTCTTCATCCACAGAGTAGTCAGTAAGTGGAATAGTTTGGGAAGCGATGTAGTGGAGGCAGGATCCATACATAGCTTTAAGCAGAGGTATGAAAAAGCTCACGGCTCAGGGAGAGTGACCTAGTAGCGATCAGTGAAGAGGCGGGGCCAGGAGCTCGGACTCGACCCCCGCAACCTCAACTAGGTGAGTACACACACACACACACACCCACACACCCACACACACCCACACACCCACACACCCACACACCCACACACACACACACACACACACACACACACACACACACACACACACACACACACACACACACACACACACACACACACACACACACACACACATATATTGTGTGTACCATTAACAAAGATCTTCAACACATCATTTGAAACTGGGCAACTCCCCGAGGTATGGAAGATGGCAAATGTGGTCCCAATTTTTAAAAAGGGAGACAGACATGAGGCACTAAACTACAGACCTGTATCACTAACGTGTATAGTATTTGTAGATGAATGGTTCAGAGAACCGACGTGTTGATAAATTAGACACATGTGCAACTCTTGGGTATCTTTATTGAGGAAACGTTTCGCCACACAGTGGCTTCATCAGTCCATACAAAGGAGAATCTTGAAGAACAGGAGGAGAATGAGGTAATCAGTCCCTCAACCTTGAGTCGATGTGGTCAGTCCATCAATCTTGAATAGAATACGGCATACGTGCTGAGAAGGAGCTTATAAACCGTTGGCAGGAGAGGTGCAGCAGTCATAGGTCGTGTAACATTTGTTCAATGTTGAAGTAGGTCGTGCCCAAGAATTAGGCAAGCGAAGAATTCCCAAGTATTAAGATCCCAAGAAGTTGCAGTGTCTGACAGGTTTGTAGATGAATGGTTCAGAGAACCGACATGTTGATAAATTAGACACATGTGCAACTCTTGGGTATCTTTATTGAGGAAACGTTTCGCCACACAGTGGCTTCATCAGTCCATACAAATGAGAATCTTGAACATCAAAATGGTATACAATACCGACAGGTTGTTAGGTAAGACACATATGCAACAGTTAGACAACTTTATTCCGAAACGTTTCATCAATAAAGATACCCAAGAGTTGCACATGTGTCTAATTTATCAACATGTCGGTTCTCTGAACCATTCATCTACAAACCTGTCAGACACTGCAACTTCTTGGGATCTTAATACTTGGGAATTCTTCGCTTGCCTAATTCTTGGGCACGACCTACTTCAACATTGAACAAATGTTACACGACCTATGACTGCTGCACCTCTCCTGCCAACGGTTTATAAGCTCCTTCTCAGCACGTATGCCGTATTCTATTCAAGATTGATGGACTGACCACATCGACTCAAGGTTGAGGGACTGATTACCTCATTCTCCTCCTGTTCTTCAAGATTCTCCTTTGTATGGACTGATGAAACCACCGTGTGGCGAAACGTTTCCTCAATAAAGATACCCAAGAGTTGCACATGTGTGTATAGTATGCAAGGTCATGGAGAAGATCATCAGGAGGAGAGTGGTGAAGCACCTGGAA
The DNA here is from genome assembly GCF_038502225.1 of Cherax quadricarinatus. NCBI lineage: Eukaryota > Metazoa > Arthropoda > Malacostraca > Decapoda > Parastacidae > Cherax > Cherax quadricarinatus. The sequence continues at coordinate 19,791,713 of NC_091375.1, forward strand.
AGAAAGAAGTGTATAATTGACAACCAGCATGGTTTCAGGGAGGGAAAATCCTGTGTCACAAACCTACTAGAGTTTTATGACAAGGTGACAGAAGTAAGACAAGAGAGAGAGGGGTGGATCGAGTGCATTTTTTTGGACTGCAAGAAGGCCTTCGACACAGTTCCTCACAATAGGTTACTGCAAGAGCTAGAGGATCAGGCACACATAACAGGAAAGGCACTGCAATGGATCAGAGAATACCTGACAGGGAGGCAACAACGAGTCATGGTACGTGACGAGGTGTCAGAGTGGGCGCCTGTGAGAAGCGGGGTTCCACAGGGGTCAGTCCTAGGACCTGGGCTGTTCTTGGTATATGTGAATGACATAACGGAAGGGATAGACTCAGAAGTGTCCTTCTTTGCGGATGATGTGAAGTTAATGAGAAGAATCAAATCGGATGAGGATAAGGCAGGACTACAAAGAGACCTGGACAGGATACAAGCCTGGTCCAGCAACTGGCTCCTTGAGTTTAACCCTGACAAATGCAAAGTCATGAAGATTGGGGAAGAGCAAAGAAGACCGCAGACACAATATAGTTTAGATGGCCAAAGTCTGCAAACCTCACTCAAGGAAAAAGATCTGGGGGTGAGTATGACACCGAGCATATCTCCTGAGGCGCACATCAATCAGATTACTGCTGCAGCATACCGGCGCCTGGCAAACCTACGGATAGCGTTCCGATACCTCAGTAAGGATTCGTTCAAGACTCTGTATACCATTTACGTCAGGCCCATACTGGAGTATGCAGCACCAGTTTGGATTCCACACCTAGTCAAGCACGTCAAGAAATTAGAGAAAGTGCAAAGGTTTGCAACAAGACTAGTCCCAGAGCTACGGGAATTGTCCTACGAAGAAAGGTTGAGGGAAATCGGCCTGACGACACTGGAGGCCAGGAGAGTCAGGGGAGACATGATAACGACATATAAAATACTGCGCGGAATGGACGAGGTGGACAAAGACGGGATGGTCCAGAGATGGGACACAGACACAAGAGGTCACAATTGGAAGTTGAAGACTCAGATGAATCAAAGGGATGTTAGGAAGTATTTCTTCAGTCATAGAGTAGTCAAGCCGTGGAATAGCCTAGAAAGTGAAGTATTGGAAGCGGGAACCATACATAGTTTTAAGGCGAGGTATGATAAAGCTCGTGGAGCAGGGAGAGAGAGGACCTAGTAGCAATCAGTGAAGAGGCGGGGCCAGGAGCTATGACTCGACCCCTGCAACCACAAATAGGTGAGCACAAATAGGTGAGTACACACACAAATACAAAAACACACTCACACACACACACACACGCACACACACACACACACATACACACTCATAAACACACACACACATACACACAAATACAAAAACATGCGCTCACACACACACACACACACACACACACACACACACACACACACACACACACACACACACACACACACACACACACGCTCGTGGGTCCGTGGGGTGCAGACATGGGTAACAAGGCTCCGAGAACCTTAGCGTTGTAAGGCGTGCAATAACAGCTAGCAGTAATCAGTGGTAGTGGAATGTCAGTGAACAATACTACGAGTGATAATTAAAGTTATTAGTTAAAAAAAGTGAGAGGAAAGCTGAAATCATAATATTTCAAAGCGCAAACCATTGGGGGTCTTAGGCACTGTTGCCACATTGGCAGCGGTAGGCCTGAAGAAGTGACGTCACGACAAGTTGTGAGCCATTATACATATAAAGTGAAGTGTATATAATGTGAAGTGTATACTATCATCAGTGAAGAGTGAAATCACGTGAGGAAGCGGGATGTATGAGAATATATGGTTATAAACATCACGGGTGAAGGATCTCCAAAATAGGGAGTTAAGGCCTACGTACGACGACTCCGTCATCAGCAGCTGGCAACCTGTCACCACACCATTGAGCGCAAGTTATTCGCCTATTTGTGGTTTGCATGTTGACGGCTCTGGCTGGCCTTGCATACTGTTTGATACTAGTCACTCACTCTATTACCAGAATTAGAATAGAAATAGCATAGACATAGTGAATATAGTGTTGACGAGTGTGAGAAGGTAGAGTCCAGCGAGGAGTAGAGTAGTATTAATTCCAGTAGTTATTAGAAGTAAGAATACTTAGGTAGCTAGGAAGTCCTCTCCCAATGTAAACATGGAACAGGATAATAACCAGCAATAATTGATACTTAAATCCAGACACACACACAAGGCGAGTAACTTAATATAAGCTAGGTGGGACAAGCTTTTAAGGGCAACATTGTAAGACAGTGCGAGGGTCAGTCAAGTCCCAGGAGGGTTGTGGTTAGGTCACAAGAAGTTGCGGCCAGTCATTACACCACACAAGACACTCTCACACACACACACACACACACTCACACACACACACATGCACACACGCACACAGGCAGTGTTACTACCGGTAGTTATTAGCAGTAAGAATACTTAGTAAGCTAGGAAGTCCTCTCTCCATGTGAACAAGGAAAATGATAATAACCAGCAATAATTAATACGTAAATCCAGAAAGGGCAATAAGTGGAGAGTGTAGCATAATTGGGCAAGATAAATGAGACTAAATTTGTGCCTACACAACGGATCTTTCAACCACATCACCTACCCCCCCTAACCATCCCACCCTCACACACAAGCACACACACACACAAGGGTAGACACTCACACACACACACACACACACACACACACACACACACACACACACACACACACACACACACACACACACACACACACACATACACACACATACACACACATACACACACACACATACATACACACATACACACACACACACACAAACACACACACACACACACACACATACACACACAGACACACACACACACATGCACACAGACACACACACACACACACGCACATACACACACACACACACAGAAACACACACACACACACACACACAGGACAGGAGAGATAGGGGGGACATGATAACGACATACAAAATACTGAGAGGAATTGACAAGGTGGACAAAGACAGGATGTTCCAGAGATTGGACACAGTAACAAGGGGACACAGTTGGAAGCTGAAGACACAGATGAATCACAGGGATGTTAGGAAGTATTTCTTCAGCCACAGAGTAGTCAGTAAGTGGAATAGTTTGGGAAGCGATGTAGTGGAGGCAGGATCCATACATAGCTTTAAGCAGAGGTATGATAAAGCTCACGGCTCAGGGAGAGTGACCTAGTAGCGATCAGTAAAGAGGCGGGGCCAGGAGCTCGGACTCGACCCCCGCAACCTCAACTAGGTGAGTACACACACACACACACACACCCTCCACCACTTGACAAACACTTGACACAAACGCGTACCCCCCCTCGCCTAACCACCTCTCCCCCTTTCCTAACCACCTCACCTTAGTCATCTACCCCTCCCCCAAACCACCTAACCCCTCCCCAACCCATCTAACCCCCCAACTACCTCCCTCCCTCCAATAACCATCCTCCCCCTCCCCCATAACCATGCATCCCCTCTCTCTCTCTCAAATACGTACTCCCCCTACCCTAACCACCTCTCCCCCTTCCCTAACCACCTAACCCTACCCCTCCCCCAAACCATCTAACCCCCTCCCCCAACTGTCTCTACCCCTCCAATAACCATCCTCCCCCTCCCCCTCAACCATCCATCCTCTCTCCTCCTAACCATCTATTCCCCTCCCCCTAACCACCCGTCCCCCTTTCTGTGGAGCAACGGGGGAACCTAGAACCAGGATGAGGACAAGGGGCTCCAAGGACGAATCTGGGAGGGAGGAATGGGAGGAAGAGCTCAAAAAAAGGGAGGAAGAGTGGGGAAGGAGACTAGATGAGCTGGAAAGGAAGATGGAAGAGAGGTTAGCAGAAGAATGCAGAAGGTGGAAGCAACAGGCCACAGCAGCAGAAATCAAGACAGAGAGATTAGAAGACATCTGAAACAGCACAGAGACAAATATATTACAGAAGTAGCATCGGCAATGGCTACATCAGACACAGACAACAGGTCTGAAGGAAGCATGGAAACTAAACTGTATGCAGAGGTCCTGTCAAACCCACATGGGGCCAAAACAAAGACAGGGAGCACACTAGGACAGAATGAGAGGTTGGAAGACATTGAAGGAACTAGGACATGTGCAGGGACCATACCAGATACCTGTGGGGGCCAGGAACAGGTGAGCAGGAAGGACAAACCAAGAAGCATAGGGGCCATAACTAGGGAAGGGACTGAAGGAAGAAACACTCCATGGGAAGGAACTAAAACACATCAGAGGATGCAATGGGAGTCACAGTGGGAGGTGGAAAGGGAGAGATCCATGTTTGTCTATGGGCTAGACGAAGCTAAAGGGGAAACTTATGATGAAAGAAAGCAGGAGGAGAAAAAGCGATTGAAGATATCATGAAGGTGATAGGCGAGGGGGACATGACCCAGGTGGCAAATTTTCGGAGAATTGGGTGGTTCACAAAGAAAAGGAATCGGCCTCTTAAAGTAATTTTCAAGGCAGAATCAACCCGAACCATGATCCTGCAGGAGAAAGCACAGCTGAGAGGCAAGCAGGAGTTCCGGAGTGTGTACCTCGATCGAGACAGAACACAGGACGAAAGGAAGACGATGAAAGAGTTCAAATACGAAAGGAGAAATGGGAGGAAAAGAAAAAGGAGAGCAGAATAACCCAGGAACAAATGGAAGGACAAGCACACCCCCCAGAAACACCTGCAGAAGGACTCCAGCCACGACACCCCCAAGGCAACTGAGCAATCCAAACCAACCATCACACACCGATCCCTCTGTTCCCACCCCCCGCACCACAGCTACAGTATTAGAACAGAAGTTGAAGGTTTGGTACACAAATGCAGATGGATTAACGAATAAACATGAGGAATGGCAAGAAAGAATCAATGAGAAGTCCCCAGACATCATAGCAGTTACAGAAACAAAACTCACAGAGACAATAACAGATGCAATAAATAACAAAAAAGGCACAATACCGTGACTGGAACGATACACAAATAACCCGCACATAAAAGAGAGAAGCTTACGACGACGTTTCGGTCCGACTTGGACCATTGACAAAGTCACACTAACAGAGGTGGAGCAGGACGGCTATATATAGGCAGGAAGAGGTGGTGGTAGTAGTAGTAGTAGTAGTAGTACAAGAGTTGTATATGATACCGACAAGATGAAATTAAGACACATGCACAACACCCGGGCATCCCCATCATAGACGTTTCGCCATCCAGCCAGCCACTGGATGGCAAAACGTCCACAACAAAGACAACCAGACGCCGCACATATGTCTTAATGATGGGGATGCCCGGGTGTTGTGCATGTGTCTTAATTTCATCTTGTCGGTATCATATACAACTCTTGTACTACTACTACTACTACTACTACCACTACTACCACCACCTCTTCCTGCCTATATATAGCCGTCCTGCTCCACCTCTGTTAGTGTGACTTTGTCAATGGTCCAAGTCGGACCGAAACGTCGTCATAAGCTTCTCTCTTTTATGTGCGGGTTATTTGTGTATCGTTCCAGTCACGGTATTGTGCCTTTTTTGTTATTTATGGACCCCGCAGTTAAACGTCATATTCTCTCCAACTTTTTTAATGTTCTTCCCTCTTTTAAACCCCTCTTTCGGTCTTATGAGGCTGCTCTTATTGCTACCAGGCGTCGTAAGAATCAGCTTCGCTTCCTACGTGACTGTCTTGCTGAACAAGTTCTGCCACCTTCCTTCTCCCACTTCCTGAAAACCAACCCACTGGGCACTCCCTTTCCTGATCATGCCCGTCTCCTACTTCAACAGCTCATTCTTTCTACTAAATCACAGGTTGAAGATGCCTTCTTTACTCTCCGTCAACGTCAACGTGGTCTCTTTGTGGCTCTACCACAGGATCTCTGTAACCTTCTCTCTACCATTGCCTTTGATACTGCTCGCCTGAATGCACAAATTCATTCTTCCAAACTACAAAATAAACTTCAACGTCTCATCTCAGCTAGCCCTTGGTCTAAATTCTCCCTCACTGACTGTGTTACTAATCTGTCTTCTGTCTCACTCTCTCAGTATGAGCTTGAACTTCTTGGTTTTGGCCTTCCCTTTGCCACTTCGCCTACTCCTCGCGCTGGTATTTCCCTGATTAGCTCTTTTGATTCCTTTCGTCAATCTCGCTTCCGTAATCTTCCTGACTTGTCCACTTTTCGTGGTGCTCTCCTTCCTGCTCTTGTTAGTCTGTTTTCCAAGAATCACCACCTTCCACGCCGTTACCAACTTGCCCTTTCTTCTCTTAAATCCAACACTAACATTGTCATACTATCTTCTGACAAAGGTAATTCGGTAGTTATCCTTGATCGCGAGGATTACCTCCGTAAAGCTGATGTCTTGCTCTCTGACTCACGCACCTACACTCCTCTCGTTTCCAACCCTCTTGATCGCATCAAGAGAACTTTCAACAAAAAACTAAGGACTCTCTCCGACCTCTGTCCTCCTGACTTTGACCTTGTTAAACGGTTTCGTGTCATCTGTCCCTCTCTTCCCTATTTCTATGGCCTTCCCAAAACTCATAAACCTGATATTCCTCTTCGTCCTATCATATCTTCTAGAGGTTCTGTCTCTTATTCTCTTGCTTCTTGGCTGGCCAAAACCCTCACTCCCTTTCTTGGTACTTTTTCTCCTGCCCACCTCCGTCACTCTCAAGACTTCATTGAACGGGTTCGCTCTCTCCCAACCTGTAAGATGCTTAGTCTTGACGTTGAGTCCCTCTTCACCAATGTCCCCCTTGATGATGTCCTTGATTTCCTTAGAGAGAAGGCCCATGAAGGGTTTCTTCATCTCCCTATCCCCACTGATGTCTTTCTTGATCTGATCCGCCACTGTGTGGACTCTAACTCCTTTTCCTTCCAAGGGAAATATTATTCTCAAACCTTCGGTGTCGCTATGGGCTCTCCTCTCTCTCTCCTGTCCTTGCTAATCTTTACATGGAATACTTCGAGACTGTTCTTCCTACCCTCGATGTGCAACCTTCACTCTGGCTCCGCTATGTGGATGACGTCTTTGCTCTGTGGCCTCATGACTCCAGTCTCTTCCAACCTTTTCTTGAAGCTCTTAATAATCTTGCCCCTTCCATTAAGTTCAAAGCTGAATGGGAATCTAATTCCTTGCTTCCTTTCCTTGATGTCCATGTCCACCGCTCAGATACAGGTTTTTCCTTTTCCGTTTACCGTAAACCTATGCACAGTGGCATGTACATTCACTACTTTTCCTATCATGCTTCCCCTGTCAAGAAAAGTGTTCTTATCTCCCTCTTTCTCCGTGCCCTCCGCATCTGTGATCCTCAGTTCCTTCCAGCAGAAATTTCCACTCTTCATAATTCGTTCTCCCGTCTTGGCTACCCTTCCCATTTCATAGACTCTGCCCTCTCACGTGCTAAACGCAATTTCTTCTCTCCCAAACTCTCTATTCATGAGAACTCTTCTATCCTCTGCCTTCCCTACATTTCCGGTCTTTCTAATCTCAACAATTCTCTCCGTCCCTTAGACATCAAGCTTACCTTCCGCCAGACTAACACTCTTCGCACTAATCTCGTTCATACCTCTCCTCCCTCTACAGATGTTCCTGGTGTCTACTCTATTTCTTGCTCCTCCTGTCCTCTTCAATACTTCGGAGAAACTGGTCGATCTCTTTCTGACAGACTTAGGGAGCACAAAAATAGTGTTAGGCTTGCCGACACTAAGAATGCTCTTTTCTGTCACGTCAGAGATCATAGCCATCCTATGGACTGGTCTTCTGCTAGAACTGTCTTCCCTACTTCCAACTCGAACAGTCGCCATCTAGTTGAATCCTCTCTAATACACAACTTTCCTTGTATGAACCTTAGCCCTGGCTTCGTCTCTGTAGATGCCTTCCTCTCCCACTACATTGTAAAATGCTCCAAACTTCAGAACACCCGTGACTTAACCTGAATCCTCATTTTTTGTTGTTGTTTTCTTTTGTTTCTTCTTCCTCTTCCCCTTTCCTCTTTCCTTTGCTCCTCTGGGTTGTCTTTCTCTCTCATGTCTCGTGTTTCTGTTCCTTCTTCATTTATTTCACCACTTCCCTTTCACGCACCTCTGTGCGCTTGCTCTCCCTCTGTGGCCATCTAGCTCTCTTGCAGTGCTCCCCTTCCTTTGTATTTGACTGGCTCGTCCTTTTCCCACTTCTACCACTACCACTACTACTACCTCTTCTTCTTCTACTACTACTACAACTACTGATGAAATTAAGACATATGTGCGGCGTCTGGTTGTCTTTGTTGTGGACGTTTCGCCATCCAGTGGCTGGCTGGATGGTGAAACGTCTATGATGGGGATGCCCGGGTGTTGTGCATGTGTCTTAATTTCATCTTGTCGGTATCATATACAACTCTTGTACTACTACTACTACTACTACTACTACTACTACTACTACCACCACCTCTTCCTGCCTATATATAGCCGTCCTGCTCCACCTCTGTTAGTGTGACTTTGTCAATGGTCCAAGTCGGACCGAAACGTCGTCGTAAGCTTCTCTCTTTTATGTGCGGGTTATTTGTGTAACAGATGCAATCTTCCCACCAGGATACCAGATCATGAGGAAAGATAGAAGGGGCAGGGGGGGAGGGGAGGTTGCTCTGCTCGTAAAAAAACAGATGGAAATTCGAGAAAATGGAAGGCATAGATGAGACGGGAGAAAGAGACTACATAGTAGGTACACTTCAGTCTGGGGAACACAAAGTGGTCATTGCAGTGATGTATAATCCACCACAGAACTGCAGGAGGCCAAGAGAGGAATATGAAGAGAGCAACAGAGCAATGGTGGACACACTTGCTGAGGGGGCAAGAAGAGCTCACTCCAGCAGAGCAAAGTTGCTGGTTATGGGGGATTTCAACCACAGGGAGATTGACTGGGAAAACCTGGAGCCACATGGGGGTCCCGAAACATGGAGAGGCAAGATGTTGGACGTGGTGCTGGAAAACCTCATACACCAACATGTTAAGGACACTACCAGAGTGAGAGGGGAGGATGAACCAGCAAGATTGGACCTTGTGTTCACCCTGGGCAGCTCAAACATTGAGGACATCAAGTATGAGAGTCCCCTAGGAGCTAGCGATCACGTGGTTCTGTGCTTTGAATACATAGTAGAGCTGCAAGTGGAGAGAATAACAGGAGTTGAATGGGAAAAGCCTGACTACAAAAGAGGGGAATACATAGGGTTGAAGAACTTCCTGCAGGAGGTCCAGTGGGACAGAGAACTGGCAGGAAAGCCAGTAAATGAAATGATGGAATATGTAACAACAAAATGCAAGGAGGCAGTGGAAAGGTTTATTCCCAAGGGCAACAGTAACAACGGGAAGACCACAACGAGCCTCCTTACACCTTACGGTGTAAGGAGGCAAAAACAAAGTGCAATAGAGAATGGAAAAAGTACAAAAGGCAGAGAACACACAAAAATAGGGAGATCAGTCGCAGAGCCAGGAATGAGTATGCACAGGTAAGGAGGGAGGCCCAGCGACAGTATGAAAATGACATTGCATCGAGAATCAAGACTGTTGTATAGCCACATCAGGAGGAAGACAACAGTCAAAGACCAGGTGATCAGATTAAGGACAGAAGGTGGAGAACTCACAAGAAATTATCAGGAGGTATGTGAGGAGCTGAACAGGAGATTTAAGGAAGTTTTTACAGTAGAGACAGGAAGGGCTGTGGGAAGACAGCACAGAAGGGAACATCAAGAGGGAATATACCAACAAGTGTTGGATGACATACGAACAACTGAGGAGGAGGTGAAGAAGCTCTTAAGTGACCTTGACACCTCAAAGGCGATGGGACCGGACAACATCTCCCCATGGGTCCTTAGAGAAGGAGCAGAGATGCTGTGCATGCCTCTAACCACAATCTTCAACACATCCCTTGAAACTGGGCAACTACCGGAGAAATGGAAGACAGCTAATGTAGTCCCCATATTTAAGAAAGGAAACAGAAACGATGCGCTAAACTACAGACCTGTGTCTCTGACATGTATTGTGTGCAAACTCATGGAGAAGATTATCAGGAGGAGAGTGGTCGAAAACCTGGAAAGGAACATGATTATAAATGAAAACCAGCATGGGTTCATGGAAGGCAAATCTTGTATCACAAACCTCCTGGAGTTTCATGACAAGGTAACAGAATTAAGACACGAGAGAGAGGGGTGGGTAGATTGCGTTTTCCTAGACTGCAGGAAGGCCTTTGACACAGTTCCCCACAAGAGATTAATGCAGAAGCTGGAGGATCAGGCGCATGTAACAGGGAGGGCACTGCAATGGATCAGGGAATACCTGACAGGGAGGTAGCAACGAGTCATGGTACGTGAAGAGGTATCACAGTGGGCGCCTGTGACGAGCGGGGTCCCACTGGGGTCAGTTCTAGGATATATGTGAACGACATGATGGAAGGAATAGTCTCTGAAGTGTCGCTATTCGCAGATGATGTGAAGTTGATGAGAAGAATTAAATCGGATGAGGATGAGGCAGGACTGCAAAGAGACCTGGACAGGCTGGACATGTGGTCCAGTAACTGGCTTCTCGAATTCAATCCAGCCAAATGCAAAGTCATGAAGATTGGGGATGGGCAAAGAAGACCGCAGACAGAGTATAGGCTAGGTGGACAAAGACTACAGACCTCACTCAGGGAAAAAGACCTTTGGGTGACCATAACACCGAGCACATCACCTGAGGCACACATCAACCAAGTAACTGCTGCAGCATACAGGCGCCTGGCAAGCCTGAGAATAGCGTTCCGATACCTTAAAAAGGAATCGTTCAAGACACTGTACACTGTGTATGTTAGGCCCATACTGGAGTATGCAGCACCAGTCTGGAACCCACACCTGGTCAAGCACGTCAAGAAGTTAGAGAAAGTACAAAGGTTTGCAACAAGGCTAGTCCCAGAGCTCACGGGAATGTCGTACGAGGAAAGGTTGAGGGAGATCGGACTGACGACACTGGAGGACAGAAGGGTCAGGGGAGACATGATAACGACATACAAGATACTGTGGGGAATAGACAAGGTGGACAGAGATAGGATGTTCCAGAGAGGGGACACAGGGACAAGGGGTCACAACTGGAAGCTGAAGACTCAGACGAGTCACAGGGAGGTTAGGAAGTATTTCTTCAGTCATAGAGTTGTCAGGAAGTGGAATAGCCTAGCAAGTGAAGTAGTGGAGGCAGGAACCATACATAGTTTTAAGAAGAGGTATGATACAGCTCAGGAAGCAGAGAGAGAGAGGACCTAGTAGCGATCAGTGAAGAGGCGGGGCCAGGAGCTGAGTCTCGACCCCTGCAACCACAATTAGGTGAGTACAATTAGGTGAGTACACACACACACATACACACACACACACACACACACACACACATACACACACACACACACATACACACACACACACACACACACACACACACACACACACACACACACACACACACACACACACACACACACACCTGGAGCCACATGGGGGTCCCGAAACATGGAGAGCCAGGATGTTGGACGTGGTGCTGGAAAACCTCATGCACCAACATGTTAAGGACACTACCAGAGTGAGAGGGGAGGATGAACCAGCAAGATTGGACCTTGTGTTCACCCTGGGCAGCTCAGACATTGAGGACATCAAGTATGAGAGTCCCCTAGGAGATAGCGACCACGTGGTTCTGTGCTTTGAATACATAGTAGAGCTGCAAGTGGAGAGAATAACAGGAGTAGAATGGGAAAAGCCTGACTATAAAAGAGGGGACTACATAGGGTTGAAGAACTTCCTGGGGGAGGTCCAGTGGGACAGAGAACTGGCAGGAAAGCCAGTAAATGAAATGATGGAATATGTAGCAACAAAATGCAAGGAGGCAGTGGAAAGGTTCATTCCCAAGGGCAACAGTAACAACGGGAAGACCAGAACAAGCCCCTGGTTCACCCGACGGTGTAAGGAGGCAAAAACAAAGTGCAATAGAGAATGGAAAAAGTACAGAAGGCAGAGAACACACGAAAATAGGGAGATCAGTCGCAGAGCCAGGAATGAGTACGCACAGGTAAGGAGGGAGGCCCAGCGACAGTATGAAAATGACATAGCATCGAGAATCAAGACAGACCCGAAACTGTTGTATAGCCACATCAGGAGGAAGACAACAGTCAAAGACCAGGTGATCAGATTAAGGACAGAAGGTGGAGAACTCACAAGAAATGATCAGGAGGTATGTGAGGAGCTGAACAGGAGATTTAAGGAAGTTTTTACAGTAGAGACAGGAAGGGCTGTGGGAAGACAGAACAGAAGGGAACATCAAGAGGGAATATACCAACAAGTGTTGGATGACATACGAACAACTGAGGAGGAGGTGAAGAAGCTCTTAAGTGACCTTGACACCTCAAAGGCGATGGGACCGGACAACATCTCCCCATGGGTCCTTAGAGAAGGAGCAGAGATGCTGTGTGTGCCTCTAACCACAATCTTCAACACATCCCTTGAAACTGGGCAACTACCTGAGAAATGGAAGACAGCTAATGTAGTCCCCATATTTAAGAAAGGAAACAGAAACGAGGCACTAAACTACAGACCTGTGTCTCTGACATGTATTGTGTGCAAAGTCATGGAGAAGATTATCAGGAGGAGAGTGGTCGAACACCTGGAAAGGAACAAGATTATAAATGAAAACCAGCATGGGTTCATGGAAGGCAAATCTTGCATCACAAACCTCCTGGAGTTTTACGACAAGGTAACAGAAGTAAGACATGAGAGAGAGGGTTGGGTAGATTGCATTTTCCTAGACTGCAGGAAGGCCTTTGACACAGTTCCCCACAAGAGATTAGTGCAGAAGCTGGAAGATCAGGCACACGTAAAAGGAAGGGCACTGCAATGGATAAGGGAATACCTGACAGAGAGGCAGCAACGAGTCATGGTACGTGAAGAGGTATCACAGTGGGCGCCTGTTACGAGCGGGGTCCCACAGGGGTCAGTTCTAGGACCAGTGCTATTTTTGATATATGTGAACGACATGATGGAAGGAATAGACTCTGAAGTGTCCCTGTTCGCAGATGACGTGAAGTTGATGAGAAGAATTAAATCGGACGAGGATGAGGCAGGACTGCAAAGAGACCTGGAGAGGCTGGACATGTGGTCCAGTAACTGGCTTCTCGAATTCAATCCAGCCAAATGCAAAGTCATGAAGATTGGGGAGGGGCAAAGAAGACCGCAGACAGAGTATAGGCTAGGTGGACAAAGACTACAGACCTCACTCAGGGAGAAAGACCTTGGGGTGACCATAACACCGAGCACATCACCGGAGGCACACATCAACCAAATAACCGCTGCAGCATATGGGCGCCTGGCAAACCTGAGAATAGCGTTCCGATACCTTAATAAGGAATCGTTCAAGACACTGTACACTGTGTATGTTAGGCCCATACTGGAGTATGCAGCACCAGTCTGGAACCCACACCTGGTCAAGCACGTCAAGAAGTTAGAGAAAGTACAAAGGTTTGCAACAAGGCTAGTCCCAGAGCTCAAGGGAATGTCGTACGAGGAAAGGTTAAGGGAAATCGGACTGACGACACTGGAGGACAGAAGGGTCAGGGGAGACATGATAACGACATACAAGATACTGCGGGGAATAGACAAGGTGGACAGAGATAGGATGTTCCAGAGAGGGGACACAGGGACAAGGGGTCACAACTGGAAGCTGAAGACTCAGACGAGTCACAGGGACGTTAGGAAGTATTTCTTCAGTCATAGAGTTGTCAGCAAGTGGAATAGCCTAGCAAGTGAAGTAGTGGAGGCAGGAACCATACATAGTTTTAAGAAGAGGTATGACAAAGCTCAGGAAGCAGAGAGAGAGAGGATCCAGTAGCGATCAGTGAAGAGGCGGGGCCAGGAGCTGAGTCTCGACCCCTGCAACCACAATTAGGTGAGTACAATTAGGTGAGTACACACAGACACATACACACACACACACACACACACACACACACACACACACACACACACACACACACACACACACACACACACACACACACACACACACACACACACACACAACTGTGAATAGCGTTTCTTCATCTAAGTGAGGAATCAATCACGACACTGTACGTCAGGCCCATATTGGAGTATGCAGCACCAGTATGGAACCCAGACCTGGTCAAGCATGTCAAGAAATTAGAGAAAGTGTAAAGGTTTGGAACAAGACTAGTCCCTGAGCTATGGGGTATGTCCTATGAGGAGAGGTTTAGAAATCTCAACCTGATGAGACTGGAGGACTGGAGAGCTTGGGGCGGATAAGATAATGACATATAAAATACTAAGAGAACTTTGACAAGGTGAACAAGGCCAGAATGCTTCTGATATGTGACACACAAACACTAGGGCACAATTGGAAAATGAAAACTCTGACGAGTCATTGGAATGTTAGGAAGTATTTCTTCAGCATTAGGTTTGTCAGGAAGTGGAACAATATCAAGAGTGATGTAGTAGAGGCTGGCTCTATACATAGCTTTAAGAGGTATAATAAGACTCTTTGAGCCGGGAGACAACTTACTAGCGTCCAGCCAAAAGGCTGGGCCAGGAGCTGTGACTCCACCCCTGCAATCACCTATAGGTGACTACACATATTGCGACTAGCCGAAATTCGAACCTGAGACATTTAGGCAGCCTGCCAGGAAGCCAGCTACACTCTCGACGCTCTGAACCAGAGGGTCGTTAACTACAGCCCGCGGGCAGGATATGGCCGCCCCATATTATGCCGCCACCAACCCGGGAAAGAATTTTTAATAATTTTTGCAAAACAATTTAAAATTTTATCCTGAAAACTAGTGTCAAAGTAACGTATCTATATTTACTCCATGGAACATGTGTTTGTGTACTGTTTATGACCAACATAGGCAATACACCAGCACATGCTAACCTGTCTCATGATAAATTAAACACATGTACAACACCTGGGTAATTTTGCTTGTAGGTGTTTCGCCATCCAGTGCCTTTATCAACATAATGCATGGACCCGTGGCCTGGTGGATAAAGCTCTCGCTTCACATTGCGAGGGTCTAGGTTCGATTCCCGGCGAGGGTAGAAGCATTGGATATGTTTCCTTAAAATGGGTACCTGGGTGTTAGTCGACTGGTGTGGGTCGACAAAACTGACCTAATTTGCCCTGAATGTTCAGCATAACAAGGGACTTTCTATATAGTAGTATGTCATTCATGTCAGCTAGACCTGTATACCTTGTACATGTACTTGCAGAAATAGAGATATTATTATTGTTGTTATTATTATTATTATTATTATTATTATTATTATTATTATTATTATTATTATTATTATTATTATTATTATTATTATTATGATTATTATTATTAATATTATTATTATTATTATAATAAGACTGAAGAAATATACAGCAGACAGTGGAGCACTGATATACAGCTAACCTGTGTATCTCACTGTGGCTGAGAGATTGCTCTTGTTGCGTGTGCAACAAGTATATCCCAGTTTGTGAATTCCATTATTTGCTTTTATTCAGAATAACAATTTAGTTAAGATTCGTTTTATGCATCAGCACTATTAAAAAAACACTATTACCCGTACTGTGATATTGTAATGGTTGGATAATACAATTTCATCTCATCAAGCACCTTCCGTCTCGGAGATTAAGTCAGTATAAATAAATGGTTCAGAGAACCGACAAGTTGATAAATTAAACACATGTGCAACACTTAGGTATCTTTATTGTGGACAAGATCGATGGACTGACCACATCGACTCCAGGTTGAGGGACTGATTACCTCAGACTCCTTCTGATCTTCACCATTCTTCTGTGTATACACAGAAGTGGACGCACCTTGCATGGAGCAATTGTCTACAAAGTTGTGTAATTCATTCCTGAGACCTGAGACCTCTTGCATGTATAAGAACTTCAGCAGAGCTGTAGTTCTTTGCATAAGCAAAGGTGCCACGTGAAGTATATTTACACCAGCGCTCAAACTTCCATAAAAATCTTTTCTTAAGCTTTCCCAGCTGGGAATTTTCGCTAATGTAATGAGCATACGTGATGAACAGTATGTCTGACTAGGATGAGAAATAAGCCTTGTTGAGTTTACATGTGGCCATAATTACATCGCCCAATGTTTCCAGTCTTTGGAATATGCTTCGCTTGATCCATTATTTGGCCATAGCTTGCCTAAGACTAGCAGAGAGAGCAGTGAAGGACCTGTATGACAAATCAGCCATGTCAAGTTTCTTTCACAGCAGCCTTGGACCACATCCAGGAAACAGTGCCAGGTAGTGCGCTACATTCCTGGATCCCCCCCAAAAAAGAAAATTTGAATGAGCATAACTCTGAGGTACATACACTTGACAGATACAGAGCCGAGTGTATTTACTACATAAACAAATGAGTCATACAGTGTCCCAAAAAGTATGTGTGTGTCTATCACTCTCTAGATTCTCAATATGGTGGTATTATTGACACGTCTCATGGTGATCGTGGATCACCAGTGAAAGTAGGTCATGATAAACAATTGTTTCGAAGGAGTTCAAGAGGTTTTTCCACCGTACCAAGATACCATGGAGTTGTTGTGTCACACAGGTATCATTTTTAAAGATATTAAATACCGAAAAGTTTTTGACTAAGACATATGCAACAGTTGGGTATCTTTATTGCTGAAATGTTTCGCCTGCATAGCAGGCTTTTTCAGTCGAATACAAAGAAATGCTGGAGATAGCAGACGAAATTGTGACGTGATCCGTCTGTCACCCTTTGTAACAGGGGGTCATTCCCTGAAACCTAAAACACAGGTATGCCGCCGGACCTGGTACGCAGAGTTGAAATGAGGCAAAACAACTGCTGCTGTAACTCCTTTGCTGAACACCTGCTAAGAAAGACCTACTGTCACCTGTGACCCACAATCACCTGTGATGTTAACTTCATCTTTTACGTCTCGTAGTGGTGATGTTTCCAGGAAAAACACTGATATTCTGCACGATCTAGATTGTCCGATGTTTAATCTTTCTAGAATTAAATCAAACCAAGTGTTGTAACTAACTGATCCATTTCCATGAATATTCGAAGATGTGCCTCAGTTATCAGGAAATGAATGAAAGATATAAAAAAATAACGAGACTAGTACAAAGCAAAAGAACACAATAAAATTTTCTGATTGTTCGCATAAATAAGCAAAAACAAGATAATTACATCCCAGACACTCAGGTAATTCACTCCTTATTAAACTGATTAATTTTGTTTTCCTTAAAACCATTATTAATTTATCCCAGGTAAGTTACTCCTTATTAAATTGATTCATTTTGTTCTACTTAAAACCCTTATTAATTTATCCCAGGTTGATACAATTAAAAAAAATATTTAACAGGATGAGCTCCCTTACAAGTCTGTTAATGGCGACTTATTACATTCTCCTTTAGTTCTTCAGTATATGTCTAAAAAATTCCTTGCATAGACTGATTCATTTTAGTTAGGTCAAACAAGTAAGACATTACCAGTTACAGTAACACAGCACAATTTTGGAAAAAAAAAATACTGATTATCTTTCAAGAATGCACTCAGTGGCCACTTTATTAGGTACACCTGCTCGTTCAAGCAAATTTCTAATCAAATATCTAATCAACCAGTCACGTGGCAGCATCTCAATGCCGAAAAGCATGAAGACATGGGTATGAGGTGCAGTTATTTAGACCAAACATCAAAATGGAGAAGATGTGTGTTTTAAGTGACTGGTCGTGGAATGATTACTGGTGCCAGACAGACGAGGTGGTTTGAATATCTCAGAAACTATTGATCTCCTGGGATTTTCACACAGTCTCTAGAGTTTACAAAGAATGGTGTGAAAAGTACAAAATATCCAGTAAGCTGCAGTTTTGTGGCCGAAAACGCCTTGAAAATGAGATGTCAGAGAAGAATGACAAGTTTGGTTCAAACTAACAGGAAGGTGACAATGACTCAAGTAACATGTTACAACAGTGGTATGCAGACTAGTATGTCTGAAAGCACACTTCGACCCTTGAAGTGGATGAGCAGCAACAGCAGCAGTAGACCACACTGGGTTCTATCCTGTCAGCTAATGAGAAGAAAATGAGGCAACAGTGAGCACAAACTCTCCAAAAGTGGACAGTTGATAATTAGAAAAACATCACCGGGTCTGATGAATCGCAATTTTTTTCTGCGAGCAGTAGATGGAAAGGTTGGAATTAGGCATAATTATTTGGAATGTGGTGGAATAGGAGATCTGCAGCATGATTGTGCAGCTGACATATATGCAGGGGGACGCTAGGCATTACTGCAAGGATGTACTTAATAAAATGGCCATGAGTGAATGAAGGGTGTTTGAGGGGACGGGATGGCTGGGTGATGTATGCTGCCAGTCCTTGCCATATCTGGCTGGCATCACCACGCTACCTTACTCAAAGGAAACTTCCCCTCATTCCCCCTGTTGCTATTCTTGCATCATTGCATAACTGCTGGTGACGCAAGGAGACGTGTCAAAGGACTTGAACTGCAGATCACGCACTAATCTCAGGTTTTGGTCCAAGGCAGCCAGCTTTCAGGCAGGTGGCTTTCAGCTTTTCATCTCATCCCATGCATGCATCGACCGACGAGAGATTTTTACAGTGTTTAGAATTCGCAGAACAGGCAAAATATTCACAAACACTAATCTCAGGTCGAACGAGACTCGAACCTACGAAACTTGAAACAAGGAACGCGCAGTGCTTTACTGCCGTACTACATTGAGATTAGAGTTTGTGAATATTTTGCCTGTTTTGCAAATTAAAAACATTGTAAAAATCTCTCGTCGGTCGATGCATGCAGGGGATGAGGTAAAAAGCTGAAAGCTACAGGTCTGAAAGGTGGCTGCCTTGGACCAAAACGTCTAGCGTTAGCTGGGCGCCAAGGTACTGACCAATGTGGTACGGTGTTAGAGCACTGCGTTCCTCATTCCATAGTTCGTAGGTTCGAGTCTCCTTCGACATGAGATGAGTCTTTGTATGTATGAATATATATATATATATATATATATATATATATATATATATATATATATATATATATATATATATATTATATATATATATATATATATATATATATATATATATATATATATATATATATATATATATATATATATATATATATATGTCGTGCCGAATAGGCAGAACTTGCGATCTTGGCTTAAATAGCAACGCTCATCTTGCCATATAGGACACGTGAAAATTTGTGTATGCAATAATTTCGCCAAAATCATTCTGAACTTAACGAAAAAAATATATTTCACTGTGTTTGTTTAGTACTAAATTATTGTAAACAATTCTAAAATATATATAGTTGGGTTAGGCTAAAATAAATTGCTCTTGTTATAATAAGGTTAGGTAAGTTTTCTAAGTTTCCTTTGGTGCAAAATTATAAGTTTTTACATCAACATTAATGAAAAAAATATATCTTTAAACTTATAAGAGAAAATTTTAGAAAGGACTTAATTTTAAATGAGTTCTTGCTAATTGACCAGTTTTACATATTCGTTTAAAGATATATTTTTTTCATTAATGTTAATGTAAAAATGTGCAATTTTGCTACAAAAGAATCTTAGAAAACTTACCTAACCTTATTATAAGAAGAACAATTTATTTTAGCCTAAACCAACTAAATATATTTTAGATTTGTTTACAATAATTTAATACTAAACAAACACAGTGAAATATATTTTTTTCGTTAGGTTCAGAATGATTTTTGCGAAATTATTGCATTCACAAATTTTCACTTGTCCTATATGGCAAGATGAGCTTTGCTATTTAAGGCAAGATCGCAAGTTCTGCCTATTCGGCACGACATATATATATATATATATATATATATATATATATATATATATATATATATATATATATATATATATATATATATATGTATATATATATATATATATATATACATATATATATATATATATATATATATATATATATATATATATATATATATATATATATATATATATATATATATATATATATATATATGTATGTATGTATACACACAGTAGACCGTCATTTAACATGGTAGTTACGTTCCTGAAAACACCGTGTTAGGTAAAAAAAAGCTATGCTAGATGAACTGAAGAACTTATGGGAAAAATAGGGTTACGTTCCTGAGAGCCCAAAAAAAGCCAAAAAAAACTTTTTTTAGGCCTCCACATCTTACAAAAATAAAAGTGAAAATGCAATTGTAATTCATTGTCGTGAAGTATTATGTTGTTTTTATAGCTTAAGACTACAAATGTAACAGAAATAAAAGTATTTCTTACCTTAAATTGTGGGTGCTGGTGTTTGTGAATGATTATAATGAGAGTGGAGAGTTATGTTGTGGTCCTACTGGGCTGAGGTGGATTGTAGAGATTCTGGTACTGAAGTTGATGGTTGTACTGGAGTGTCTAACTTTCCATACCCCGGCTGGGATTGAACCCGCGGTCATAGAGTCTCAAAACTCCAGCCCGTCGCGGGTTCAATCCCGGCTGGGGTATGGTTTGTTTGCAATCGTGTCATTACGATTTCTTGAGTCGTGTCTAACTTTAAGACATTCAATCAAGTGATTCAGCGAGTCAAGTGATTCAGTAAGTCAGTCAAGTGATTCAGTTAGTCTCAAGTCATTCAGTAAGCCTCAAGTCATTTGGTAAATCTCAAGTCATTCAGTAAGTCAGTCTAGTCATTCAGTAAGCCAGTCAAGTAGTTCAGTAAGACAGCCAAGTCGTTCAGTAAGTCAGTCAAGTGATTCAGTAAGTCAGACAAATCGTTCAGTATGTCAGTCAAGTCATTCAGTAAGTCAGTCAAGTGGCTCAGTAAGTCAGTCAAGTGATTCAGTAAGTCAGTCAAGTGATTCAGTAAGTCAGTCAAGTGATTCAGTAAGTCTCAAGTCATTCAGTAAGTTAGCCAAGTTATTCACTAAGTCAGTCAAGTCGTTCAAGTCAGGTGAACCACAACAAGGGAAGTTTTCTTTACCTTCCCGCAAACTGAACGGTGTTCAATTCATCATACGACCTGTTACATAAAATTGTGCCGCAATTCTTCAGTCGTGCTGTACTCAAATCGTGCCAAATAATCTCGTGCTAAATGACGGTCTACTGCATATATACATGTATGTATGTGTGTGTGTGTGTGTGTGTGTGTGTGTGTGTGTGTGTGTGTGTGTGTACTCACCTATTTGTGGTTGCAGGGTTCGAGTCTTAGCTCCTGGTCCCGCCTCTTCACCGGTTGCTACTGGGCCCTCTCTCTCCCCGCTCCATGAGCTTTATCAAACCTCGTCTTAAAACTGTGTATGGTTCCTGCCTCCACTACGTCATTTTCTAGGCTATTCCACTGCCTTACAACTCTATGACTGAAGAAATACTTCCTACTATCTCTCTGACTCATTTGTGTCTTCAACTTCCAATTGTGGCCTCTTGTTTCTGTGTCCCCTCCCTGGAACATCCTGTCTTTGTCCACCTTGTCTATTCCACGCAGTATTTTATATGTCGTTATCATGTCTCCCCTGACCCTCCTGTCCTCCAGTGTCGTCAGGCCGATTTCCCTTAATCTTTCTTCATAGGACATTCCCCTTAGCTCTGGAACTAACCTTGTGGCAAACCTTTGTACTTTCTCTAGTTTCTTGACGTGCTTTATCAAGTGCGGGTTCCAAACAGGTGCTGCATACTCCAGTATGGGCCTGACATACACGGTGTACAGTGTCTTGAATGATTCCTTATTAAGGTATCGGAATGCTGTTCTCAGGTTTGCCAGGCGCCCATATGCTGCAGCAGTTATCTGATTGATGTGTGCTTCCGGAGACATGCTCGGTGTTATACTCACCCCAAGATCTTTCTCCTTGAGTGAGGTTTGCAGTCTTTGGCCACCTAGCCTATACTCTGTCTGTGGTCTTCTGTGCCCTTCCCCTATCTTCATGACTTTGCATTTGGCAGGATTAAATTCGAGAAGCCATTTGCTGGACCAGGTGTCCAGTCTGTCCAGGTCTCTTTGAAGTCCTGCCTGGTCCTCATCAGATTTAATTCTCCTCATTAACTTCACATCATCTGCAAACAGGGACACTTCTGAGTCTAACCCTTCCGTCATGTCGTTCACATATACCAAAAATAGCACTGGTCCTATGATCGACCCCTGTGGGACCCCGCTCGTCACAGGTGCCCACTGTGATACATCATTACGTACCATGACTCGTTGTTGCCTCCCTGTCAGGTATTCTCTGATCCATTGCAGTGCCCTTCCTGTTATATGCGCCTGATGCTCTAGCTTCTGCACTAATCTCTTGTGAGGAACTGTGTCAAAGGCCTTCTTGCAGTCCAAGAAGATGCAATCAACCCACCCCCCCTCTCTCATGTCTTACTTCTGTTATTTTATCATAAAACTCCAGAAGGTTTGTGATACAGGATTTGCCTTCCGTGAATCCGTGCTGGTTGGCATTTATACTCTTGTTCCGTTCCAGGTGCTCCACCACTCTCCTCCTGATAATCTTCTCCATAATTTTGCATACTATACACGTCAATGACACAGGTCTATAGTTTAGTGCCTCTTTTCTGTCTCCTTTTTTAAAAATGGGAACTACATTTGCCGTCTTCCATACCTCAGGTAGTTGCCCAGTTTCCAGGGACGTGTTGAAGATTGTGGTAAGTGGCACGCACAACATATCTGCTCCCTCTCTAAGGACCCACGGGGAGATGTTGTCCGGTCCCATTGCCTTTGAGGTATCGATGTCCCTTAGCAGTTTCTTCACCTCCTCCTCATCTGTATGTATGTCGTCCAACACTTGTTGGTGTATTCCTTGCTGGTGTCCCCATCTGGTCTGTCCCCCCAGAGTCCTTCCTGTCTCTACTGTAATTACTTCCTTAAATCTCGTGCTGAGCTCCTCACATACCTCTTGATCGTTTCTTGTGAGTTCTCCACCTTCTTTCCTCAGCCTTATCACCTGGTCCTTGACTGTTGTCTTCCTCCTAATGTGGCTATACAGCAGTTTCGGGTCAGATTTGACTTTCGATGCTATGTCGTTTTCATACTGTCGCTGGGCCTCCCTCCTTATCTGTGCATACTCGTTTCTGGCTCTTCTACTAATCTCCTTGTTTTCCTGGGTCCTTTGCCTCCTGTACCTTTTCCATTCTCTGTTGCACTTAGTTTTTGCCTCCCTACACCTTCGGGTAAACCAAGGACTCGTTTTGGTCTTCCTATTATTTCTGTTTCCCTTGGGAACAAAACTTTCCTCTGCCTCCTTGCACTTTGTTGCCACATATTCCATCATCTCGTTTACTGATTTTCCTACCATTTCTCTGTCCCACTGAACCTCCTGCAGGAAGTTTCTCATACCTGTGTAGTCCCCCCTTTTATAGTTTGGCCTGTCCCCTTCAGTTCCTGTTACCTTCTCCACTTGTAACTCTACTATGTGTGTGTGTGCGTGTGTGTGTGTGTGTGTGTGTGTGCGTGTGTGTGTGTGTGTGTGTGTGCGTGTGTGTGTGTGTGTGTGTGTGCGTGTGTGTGTGTGTGTGTGTGTGCGTGTGTGTGTGTGTGTGTGTGTGCGTGTGTGTGTGTGTGTGTGTTGCTGAATAGATAAAACTTACGATTTTGGTTTAAATACCAATGTTCTTCTTGCCGAATAAGGCAAGCGAAAATTTGTGTATGCAATAATTTCGCAAAAAGCATTCAGAACCTAACTAAAAAAATATATTTCTTTGTGTTTGCTTATTACTAAATTATTGTAAACTTATCTAAAATATATTTTGTTGGATTAGACTAAATTAAATTGCGCTTGTTTTAATAAGGTTGTTAAGGTTCTTTTCGTACAAAATTATGAATTTTTACAATAACGTATAAGAGAAAATTTTGGAAAAGACTTAATTTTGAATGAGTTATTGCTGACCAAATTTTCCTATTCAGCACGACATACATACATATATATATATATATATATATATATATATATATATATATATATATATATATATATATATATATATATATGCAAGGAATTCGCGAGAGCATGCGAAATATACACAAACACTGATCTCTGGCTGAAGGAGACTCGAACCTACGAACCTTAGGACAAGGTACGCAGTGCTTTACCAATCTACCCACACTGGATAATACCTTAGCGTGTAGCTTGAGCTACACGTTTGATCCAAGGCAGCCAGCTTTCAGGGAGAAGGCTTACAGCTTTTCATCTCATCCTCTGCATGCATCAGCCTTACTAGAGATTTGAACAATGAAAGGAATTCGCGAGAGCAGGCGAAATATGCACAAACATTGGCCTTTTCCCACCAAGGCGGAGTGGCCCGATAAAGAAAAAACTTTCATCATCATTCACTCTATCACTATTTTCCGAGAGGCATCCTTACACTACAATGATGCTGTAAGCTGTTTTATTTGTTATTATATTACATACAATATACATAAAAGTTACTTGTTTTCGTTGCTCGTTTTTTCATTTAGGGGTGACATTTTTTAAAAATATATTGAATTAAAAGGTCATTGATTTTAGGCAAAAGTTTATCTGATTAAGGTACAGGAATATTACATTGTAAAATAGTTATAACCCTAACACACACACACACACACACACACACACACACACACACACACACACACACACACACACACACACACACACACACACACACACACACACAGCAGAGGTACGATAAAGCTCATGGTTTAGGGAGAGTGACGTAGTAGCGACCAGTGAAGAGGCGGGCCAGGAGCTTGGACTCGACCCCTGCAACCTCAACTAGGTGAGTACAACTAGGTGAGTACACACACACACACACACACACACACACACACACACACACACACACACACACACACACACACACACACACACACACACACACACACACACACACACACACACACACATGCACACACACAGGATGAGCCCATGATTCACCCAAAGGTGCATTGATGCAAAAACCAAATGTGCTAGGGAATGGAAGAAATATAGAAGGCAAAGGACCCAGGAGAATAAGGAGAGCAGTCGTAGCGCCAGAAACGAATATGCACAGGTAAAAAGGGAGGCCCAAAGACAATATGAAAACGGCATATCAGCGAAAGCCAAATCTGACCCGAAACTGTTGTACAGCCACATCAGGAGGAAAACAACAGTCAAGGACCAGGTAATCAGGCTAAGGAAGGAAGGAGGAGAGACAACAAAAAATGACCGTGAAGTATGTGAGGAACTCGACAAAAGATTCAAAGAAGTGTTCACACAGGAGACAGAAAGACGGAGAGGTGGGGTACACCACCATGTGCTGGACACAGTACACACAACCGAGGAAGAAGTGAAGAGGCTTCTGAGTGAGCTAGATACCTCAAAGGCAATGGTGCCAGATAACATCTCTCCATGGGTCCTGAGAGAGAGAGCAGAGGAGCTATGTGTACCCCTAACAACAATGTTCAATACATCTATCGAAACAGGGAGATTGCCTGAGGCATGGAAGACAGCAAATGTAGTCCCAATCTTTAAAAAAGAAGACAGACATGAAGCACTAAACTACAGACCAGTGTCACTGACATGTATAGTATGCAAAGTCATGGAGAAGATTGTCAGGAGAAGAGTGGTGGAACACCTAGAAAGGAATGATCTCATCAACAACAGCCAACATGGTTTCAGGGACGGGAAATCCTGTGTCACAAACCTACTGGAATTCTATGACATGGTGACAGCAGTAAGACAAGAGAGAGAGGGGTGGGTGGATTGCATTTTCTTGGACTGCAAGAAGGCGTTTGACACAGTACCGCACAAGAGATTAGTGCAAAAACTGGAGGACCAAGCAGGGATAACAGGGAAGGCACTACAATGGATCAGGGAATACTTGTCAGGAAGACAGCAGCGAATAATGGTACGTGGCGAGGTGTCAGAGTGGGCACCTGTGACCAGCGGGGTTCCACATGGGTCAGTCCTAGGACCAGTGCTGTTTCTGGTATTTGTGAACGACGTGACGGAAGGAATAGACTCCGAGGTGTCCCTGTTTGCAGATGACGTGAAGTTGATGAGAAGAATTCATTCATTCGAAGACCAGGCAGAACTACAACGGGATCTGGACAGACTGCAGGCCTGGTTCAGCAATTGGCTCCTGGAGTTCAATCCCACCAAGTGCAAAGTCATGAAGATTGGGGAAGGGCAAAGAAGACCGCAGACGGAGTACAGTCTAGGGGGCCAGAGACTACAAACCTCACTCAAGAAAAAAGATCTTGGGGTGAGTATAACACCAGGCACATCTCCTGAAGCGCACATCAACCAAGTAACTGCTGCAGCATATGGGTGCCTGGCAAACCTCAGAACAGCATTCCGACATCTTAATAAGGAGTCGTTCAGAACCCTGTACACCGTGTACGTTAGGCCCATATTGGAGTATGCGGCACCAGTTTGGAACCCACACCTAGCCAAGTATTTAAAGAAATTATAGAAAGTGCTAAGGTTTTGCAATAAGACTAGTCCCAGAGCTAAGAGGTATGTCCTACGAGGAGAGGTTAAGGGAAATCAACCTGGCGACACTGGAGGACAGGAGAGATAGGGGAGACATGATAACGACTTACAAAATACTGAGAGGAATTGACAAGGTGGACAAAGACAGGATGTTCCAGAGATTGGACACAGCAGCAAGGGGACACAGTTGGAAGTTGAAGACACAGATGAATCACAGGGATGTTAGGAAGTATTTCTTCAGCCACAGAGTAGTCAGTAAGTGGAATAGTTTGGGAAGCGATGTAGTGGAGGCAGGATCCATACATAGCTTTAAGCATAGGTACGATAAAGCTCATGGTTCAGGGAGAGTGACCTAGTAGCGACCAGTGAAGAGGCGGGGCCAGGAGCTTGGACTCGACCCCTGCAACCTCAACTAGATGAGTACAACTAGGTGAGTACACACACACACACACGAAGATCGCAGTTAACCCACTACAGGAAGACTGGCAAGGTTCCCAAGTGACCCTCTTCACCACTCAGCATCCTGGGATTAACACCTGTGTCATAATATACCATGAATTTTTCTGACGAACAAATCCCCGGCATCTCACCTCACGAAAATAGTGGCAAGGGTTGTCTGAGGAGTTATAGCAGGGGTTATAGCAGGGGTTGTGGCAGGGTTTGAGGTATTGTGACAAGGGTTGGGCTAGGAGGTTCAACAATGGCGCCTGAGAAACACAAGGACTTTGCCAGATAAAATTATTTTCGTGATAGCCAAAGTTTGGAGATTGAAATCTTATTTTCTGTTCATTCCTTTTTCCCTCTTATTTGGTTCTTCTGTGTCAGCTTCTCGAGGCAGTTTTGACAGAGGGAGAGAGAGAGAGAGAGACAGAGAGAGAGGGAGAAAGAGAGAGAGAGAGAGGTGGTGTGAATATTTCATCAAGCAACATCATACGACTCGCTTGGTCTGCCTTCAAAACAAGGATGCGAATTACTGCAGGATGACAGATATTGTAAACAAGTATGGTAGTGCAGGATCGTAGGTATTGTACACAAGTATGGTAGTGTATCATGGGCCATGATACATGGGCCATGATACACTGTACCTGCCATGATTCATGGCAGGTACAGTCCACAAGTATGGTAGTGTTGGATGGCGGATATTGTTCACATGTATGATAGTGTATCATGGCAGGTACTGTCCACAAGTATGGTAGCATACGATGACAGGTATTGTTCACAAGTATGGTAATATAGGATGGCAGGTATTATTCACAAATATGGTAGTGTAGGATGTTAGGTAATGTCCACAAGTATGGTAGTGAAGAATGGCAGGTACTGTCCACAAGTATGCTAGTATAGGATGGAGCGTATTTTTTTGTTCACAAGTGTGATAAGAACATAAGAACATAAGAAAGAAGGAACACTGCAACAGGCCTACTGACCCACGCGGAGCAGGTCCATGTCCCCCCCAGATTAGACCAATGACCCACCCCCCGGATTATCCCAATGACCCACCCAGTCTGGTCATCCCCACTCAATGATGGAGCACTGTACCAGACCCAGCAGCAAAGCTAGTCAGGTCCAACTCACACCCACCCAAACCCACTCATGTATTTATCTAACCTATTTTTAAAACTACACAACGTTTTTGCCTCAATAACTGTACTCAGGAGCTTGTTCCACTCATCCACAACTCTATTACTAAACCAGTGCTTTCCTATATCCTTCCTGAATCTGATTTTTTCCAACTTGAAACCATTGCTGCGAGTCCTGTCTTGGCTGGAAATTTTCAGCACACTATTTACATCCCCTTTATTTATTCCTGTTTTCCATTTATACACCTCGATCATATCCCCCCTAATTCTACGCCTTTCGAGAGAGTGCAGAGTCAGGGCCCTCAGTCTATCCTCATAGGGAAGATTTCTGATACATGGGATCATCTTTGTCATCCTCCTTTGTACGTTTTCCAGAGCATTTATATCCATTCTGTAATACGGTGACCAGAACTGAGCAGCATAGTCTAAATGAGGCCTAACCAAGGATATATAGAGTTGAAGAACAACCTGAGGACTTCTATTATTTATACTTCTAGATATGAAGCCAAGAATTCTGTTAGCTTTATTGCGAACACTAATGCACTGTTGTCTTGATTTTAGATTACTGCTAACCAGAACTCCTAAATCCTTTTCGCAATCGGTAGTATTAAGATCTACATTATTTAGTTTATATGTGGCATGGTTATTTAACTGTCCAGCATTTAGAACTTTGCATTTGTCAATATTAAACTGCATCTGCCACTTCTCCGACCATTGCGTCAGTCTATTCAAATCATCCTGGAGTGCTCTAATGTCCTCATTAGAATGAATTGGACGGCCTATTTTGGTGTCATCAGCAAATTTGCTTATGTCGCTATTTATTCCCTCATCTATGTCGTTTATGTAAATTGTGAACAACAACGGGCCCAACACTGACCCCTGAGGAACACCGCTTGTGACGTGCCCCCATTCTGATTTCTCCCCATTTATGCAAACTCTCTGCTGTCTATTTGTCAGCCATGCCTCTACCCAGGAAAAAATTTCTCCTCCTATTCCGTGTGCCCTAAGTTTCCTCAATAGCCTCTGGTGTGGAACTCTATCGAAACCCTTACTGAAGTCCATATACACAATATCATATTCATTACCATGATCTACCTCCTCAAACACCTTAGTGAAAAAAGTTAGTAAATTCGTAAGACAGGAACGCCCCTTTGTAAAACCGTGTTGAGATTCATTAATCAATCTGTGCCTATCAAGATGGCTACGAATTGCTTCGGCAATTATTGATTCCATAAATTTTCCCACTACGGAGTTAAGGCTTATTGGTCTATATTTCGAAGCCAAGGACCTGTCACCTGCTTTGTAAATAGGTAGTGTAGGATATTAGGTACTTCCACAAGTATGATAGTGTAGGATTTCAGATACTGTCCACAAGTATGGCAGTGTAGGATGGCAGGTATTGTCCACAAGTATGGTAGTTATGGAAAATCACATTTACTTGAATGTAACAAAAGGTACATACCAGTAAATGGTAACTAAGATAATTATTATTTATGAAAGTTACATAGACAAGTAGGAATTTGGGACACCTAGGTCACAAAAATGTCCCCCTTCCATACCTACAACTGTCATATCCACAAGTTGCTCTAGACCTATATTAATTGCAAATGAAATGTACATACACACCAGGAATTCTGGTAAAATTATTATAATTTTTGTGGACTGAATATTAAAATTAATACACGATTTCATATACACATTTATATAACAGAAGGAGAATTGATAACCATAACACTCACCAATTTGTCTGGAGATTACTGAGTATAATACTCAAAAACCTCCCTCTAACTAAATTTATGATGATAATACTGGCCAGAATCACAAACATAATTTAGATAACTTATCTGAGGTTCCTGTAGCTGTCCTGTACATCGATTTAATGCGCAAATTATGCAGAAATGTACATCCAACAATTTTGGCTCCTATTTGAGAGATGTAAGCCCAATATAACCTCTAGAGCGACGAAAATTCTTCTTATTATCACTAACGTTTTCTTGGCTCATTCAAAAACACAATGGCGAGTGCCCTCTGCACAGGCGCAGAGCTTCCCATTTTTTATAATATAATTTTTATTAAATACAACATATTTTATTAATTTACATACAAATACCTTATTTTCGGAAAATTTGCTATGTATTTTCCACAGTAGTGCAGGATGGCAGGTATTGTCCACAAGTATGGTAGTGTAGGATGGCAGTTATTGTCCACAAGTATGGTAGTGTAGGATGGCAGGTATTGTCCACAAGTATGGTAGTGTAGGATGGCAGGTATTGTCCACAAGTATGGTAGTGTAGGATGGCAGGTATTGTCCACAAGTACAGTAGTGTAGGATGGCAGGTATTGTCCACGAGTATTGTAATGTAGGATGGCAGGTATTGTCCACAAGTACAGTAGTGTAGGATGGCAGGTATTGTCCACAAGTATGGTAGTGTAGGATGGCAGGTATTGTCCACAAGTACAGTAGTGTAGGATGGCAGGTATTGTCCACAAGTATTGTAATGTAGGATGGCAGGTATTGTCCACAAGTACAGTAGTGTAGGATGGCAGGTATTGTCCACAAGTACAGTAGTGTAGGATGGCAGGTATTGTCCACAAGTATTGTAATGTAGGATGGCAGGTATTGTCCACAAGTATTGTAATGTAGGATGGCAGGTATTGTCCACAAGTACAGTAGTGTAGGATGGCAGGTATTGTCCACAAGTACAGTAGTGTAGGATGGCAGGTATTGTCCACAAGTATTGTAATGTAGGATGGCAGGTATTGTCCACAAGTACAGTAGTGTAGGATGGCAGGTATTGTCCACAAGTATTGTAATGTAGGATGGCAGGTATTGTCCACAAGTACGGTAGTGTAGGATGGCAGGTATTGTCCACAAGTTTGGTAGTGGAGGATGGCAGGTATTGTCCACAAGTACGGTAGTGTAAGATGGCAGGTATTGTTCACAAGTATGGTACTGTAGGATTGCAGGTATTGTCCACAAGTATGATAGTGTAGGATGGCAGGTATTGTCCACAAGTATGATAGTGTAGGATGGCAGGTATTGTCCACAAATACGGTAGTGTAGGATGGCAGGTATTGTCCACAAGTATGATAGTGTAGGATTGGAGGTATTGCCCACAAATATGATAGTGTAGGATGGCAGGTATTGTCAGGGCCGGATTACCGCATAGGCAAACTAGGCATTTGCCTAGGGCCCCGCGCATTTGGGGGCCCCGTGGTCCAAGGGATTCAGGGGCTCATCCAAAACTGCGCACATGGTGCAAGTGCAAAGGGGTTCCTACCTAAAAAGTTAATGTCTTTAGAGAGTAAAATTGATTTTTAAAAATTAATCAAAACAAAAATAAATAATGAAATAAAATAAAATAAAAATAAATAAACCTAACCATAGATGGCAACACTCAACACGCCTTTGTTTACATCAGAACAGCTGTGTTTTCCCGCAAATGGGTGAGCATGGGAGATTCCTCTCCAATTTTCTGTAGTTTATATAATTTGATAGTCTTATGAATGATGCAATGATAACAATAATGGCCAGTGATTTATAAAGGGAATAATAGTGCTGTAGTGGTTATGCTGAATATAATAGGTACATGATGTCACTACTTTAATAGCCTAATCTAGTAATACTATGTTGTCTTGAGTTTATTCTCTTTAAAATGCATGATTTAACAAGATAGTTATAATGGCTGTTGGTAAATGGTTTTGGTTGTCTTGATGTACTTTCCCTATTAAATTTAATCTAAATAGCTAGAATGTATTTAATTAGACCTTAAACAGGCTCACACCGACCCCCCCTGCCCCACCCCCAAGCTGGAAGGGGTCGCTTCACTTACCTGTAACTCAAAGGGGCCCCGCCAATCTGAATAGCCTAGGGCCCGGAGACTTCTTAATCTGGCCCTGGGTATTGTCCACAAGTATGATAGTGTAGGATGGCAGGTATTGTCCACAAGTATGATAGTGTAGGATGGCAGGTATTGTCCACAAATACGGTAGTGTAGGATGGCAGGTATTGTCCACAAGTATGATAGTGTAGGATGGCAGGTACTGTCCACAAGTATGATAGTGTAGGATGGCAGGTATTGTCCACAAGTATGATAGTGTAGGATGGCAGGTATTGTCCACAAGTATGATAGTGTAGGATGGCAGGCATTGTCCACAAGTATGATAGTGTAGGATGGCAGGTACTGTCCACAAGTATGATAGTGTAGGATTGCAGGTATTGTCCACAAGTATGATAGTGTAGGATGGCAGGTATTGTTCACAAGTATGATAGTGTAGGATGGCAGGTATTGTCCACAAATACGGTAGTGTAGGATGTCAGGTATTGTCCACAAGTATGATAGTGTAGGATGGCAGATATTGTCCACAAGTATGATAGTGTAGGATGGCAGGTATTGTCCACAAATACGGTAGTGTAGGATGGCAGGTATTGTCCACAAGTATGATAGTGTAGGATGGCAGGTACTGTCCACAAGTATGATAGTGTAGGATGGCAGGTATTGTCCACAAGTATGATAGTGTAGGATGGCAGGTATTGTCCACAAGTATGATAGTGTAGGATGGCAGGCATTGTCCACAAGTATGATAGTGTAGGATGGCAGGTACTGTCCACAAGTATGATAGTGTAGGATTGCAGGTATTGTCCACAAGTATGATAGTGTAGGATGGCAGGTATTGTCCACAAGTATGATAGTGTAGGATGGCAGGTATTGTCCACAAATACGGTAGTGTAGGATGTCAGGTATTGTCCACAAATACGGTAGTGTAGGACGGCAGGTATTATCCACAAATACGGTAGTGTAGGATGGCAGGTATTGTCCACAAGTATGGTAGTGTAGGATGGCAAGTATTTTCCACAAGTATGATAGTGAACATTAAAATAGTATAAAATACCGACAGATTGTTAGGTAAGACACATATGCAACAGTTAGGTATCTTTATTTCGAAACGTTTCGCCTACACAGTAGGCTTCTTCAGTCGAGTACAGAAAAGTTTTATCAACTTTTCTCTACTCGACTGAAGAAGCCTACTGTGTAGGCGAAACGTTTCGAAATAAAGATACCTAACTGTTGCATATGTGTCTTACCTAACAAGTATGATAGTGTAGGATGGCAGGTATTGTTCACAAGTATGATACTGTAGGATGGCAGGTATGGTTCACAAGTATGAAAGTGTAGGATGGTAGGTTGTACAAGAATGGTATACAATACCGACAAGATGAAATTAAGACTCATGTGCAACATCTGGGTATCTTTATTGTAGACGTTTCGCCATCCAGTGGCTTTATCAATACAAATTCCAGGATATAATTTGAAGATAGTAGAACTATGTACAGAAGATGAGATAATCAGTCCCTCAACCTAGGAGTAGGTGCGAAGAGCACCGTAGTCGTGGAGATTCTGAAGCAGAAGCAAGGCGCCTTACGCTTATATACTAACGTCAGGTGGAAATGGGACGGGTAGCAGACGAGGGCGTAGTCATTGGTAGGCGGGATTCCCCAGTGGAAGTAGGTCCTTCCCAAAGAGATGGGTTAGTTGTAGTAGTAGTTGTCGTAGTCGTGAAGTTATGTACATGTCCTCAGAATCAAGATTCCACGATGTTGCAGTGTCTGACAAGTTGTACAAGAATGGAATACAATACCGACAAGATGAAATTAAGACACATGTGCAACATCTGGGTATCTTTATTGTAGACGTTTCGCCATCCAGTGGCTTTATCAATACAAATTCCAGGACATAACTTGAAGACAGTAGAACTATGTACAGAGGACGAGATAATCAGAGGTAATCTAAGGACATGTACATAACCTTCACGACTACGACAACAACTACTACAACTATCCCATCTCTTTGGGTAGGACCTACTTCCACTATGGAATCCCGCCTACCAATGACTATGCCCTCGTCTGCTACACGTCCCATTTCCACCTGACGTTAGTATATAAGCGTAAGGCGCCTTGCTTCTGCTTCAGAATCTCCACGACTACGGTGCTCTTCGCACCTACTCCTAGGTTGAGGGACTGATTACCTCATCTTCTGTACATAGTTCTACTGTCTTTAAGCTATGTCCTGGAATTTGTATTGATAAAGCCACTGGATGGCGAAACGTCTACAATAAAGTTACCCAGATGTTGCACATGTGTCTTAATTTCAGGATGGTAGGTATTGCTACACATAATGGTAGTGCAGGATGGCAGGTATTGCCGAGCACACTGGTTGTGCAGGATGGTAGGTAGTGCCAAGCATAATGGTAGAGCAGGATGGCAGGTATTCAGTGGTCAGTCGTCACGTGAGGTCACAGACCCTGAGCTGCTTTGGGGATTAGCGTGGACGGTTACAAAGCATGGCTTGCTTCTGCAGTGTTTTAAAAACTGAGTTTGGAGAGTTGAAGGAGGAGGTCTTGCTTCTCCAGGAGGAGATTAGGAGGCTGAAGGTCCACCTCAATGGGCCTGGGAGAGAGTGTGAGGTGGTTGGAGATGTGGGGAATGAGGCTTCTAGCAGTGAGGTGCAGTCTGTCTCTCACTGTGAGGAGGCTGTAGGTGGGGAGGTAGCAACGGGTACCAGCAGTGAGGTGCAGCCCAGCACCTGCTACAAGTGGCGAGTTGTTCACAGTAATGGGAGGCGCATCAGAGTAAGGAAAGTTAAGAGTGAAGATCTGAAGGTAGGAAATCGCTTCTCTGTTCTCCAGGATGAATGTACTTCAGTGGCCAGTGAAGGTAAGGGTACTACTGCCCCTGCTAATGAAGGTAAGCGCATTCTTGTGGTTGGTGACTCTCAGGTAAGATATGTTGACCGTGCTTTTTGTAATAGGAATAAGAAGATGAGAGATAGAGTGTGCTTCCCTGGAGCTGGTGTTGGGGACATTGTCAACAGACTGGATAATATCATGTCAGGTAATGGGAACAAGCCCATTATCTGTCTCAGTGCTGGTGGAAATGATATTGGGAAGGGTAGGAGAGAAGAGCTGCTAGATAAGTACAGGTCAGCTATAGATTTCATTAAGTCTAAGGGAGGGATCCCAATCATATGTAGCATCTTGCCTAGAAGGGGAGTAGGAAATGAATGGTTGTCTAGGGCAATTGGTGTAAATTGCTGGCTAGACAGATACTGCAAGGAACTTGCAATCCCATTCATTGACAACTGGAACAACTTTTATGGCAAACATGATATGTATGCAAGGGATGGGGTTCATCTCTCTGGGGCAGGGGTGGTAGCACTTGCAGACTCGATTGAGAAGGCCATTGGTGAAATGCCTATGATTTTAAACTGATGGAAGATAGAGGTATGGGTGTGTGTGGGAAACAAGCAGGTTGCAACACTAGGGTTGGAAACAGTAAATGTATAAAAGGCATTCAGCATGAAGTTATAAATAAAGACAATAGAACAGGTCAGAAAACAAAGGGGGACAGCAGAGGGCAGCAAGGGACTAGCTCCCTTAAGGTTTACTATACTAATAGCAGGAGTGTTAGAAATAAGATAGATGAGCTAAGATTAATTGCAAGTGCAGGAAACATAGATATTATTGCTATAACAGAGACCTGGCTCAATCTGAAAGATAGAGAGATGCCATCTGAATGTCACATACAAGGCTATAAATTATTCCACACTGACAGGGTCAACAGGAAAGGTGGTGGAGTAGCGATGTATGTCAGAGACAATTTAAATTGTTGTGTTAGACAAGATATTAAATTAGAAGCGTCAGCCACTGAATCTGTTTGGTTACAGCTTCTCGAGGGCCGAGAAAAACTAATTTTGGGTGTGATTTACAGGGCCCCAAATCTTGATAGGGAGTGCAGTAAACTTCTATGGGACGAAATTCGTAAGGCATCTACATACGAAAATGTTGTGCTAATGGGAGATTTCAACTATAGACAGATTGACTGGAGCAATTTGACAGGAAATTTAGAGTCGGGTGACTTTCTTGATACGATCCAGGATTGTTTTTTAAAACAGTTTGTGACAGAGCCAACTAGGGGAAATAACCTCCTTGACTTGGTTCTTGCCAGTAGGGAAACACTAATTAATGATCTTGAGGTTAATGATGAGCTTGGGGAGAGTGATCACAAATCACTCAGTTTTAACATATCATGGAATTCCCCTAATAATGGCAATCAAGTCTCCGTCCCTGACTTTCGCTTGGCTGATTTCATAGGACTGAAAAATTACTTAGGTGGGCTGAACTGGAATGACCTGACTAGGGGTCAGGTAGGTGGTGATGGTTGCCGATATGATGCTTTCCAGGGCATAGTTCTAGCTGCTCAGTCAAATTATGTTCCAAATAGGGAAATCAGATCAAACAAAAATGATCCTAAATGGATGAACAATAGATTAAAATATCTGATTGGTCAAAAGAGAGGCATATATAGGCAAATCAAAAGAGGAGAGGGGCAATTAAGAAATCGATATATTCAGTTAAAGAGAGAAATAAAAAAGGGAATTAGAAAAGCAAAAAGAGATTATGAGGTTAAAGTTGCAAGAGAATCGAAGACTAACCCAAAAGGATTCTTTCAGGTATACAGAAGTAAGATCAGGGACAAGATAGGCCCACTCAAAAGTTCCTCGGGTCAGCTCACTGACAGTGATAAGGAAATGTGTAGAATTTTTAACACATACTTCCTCTCAGTTTTTACACAGGAGGATACCAGTGATATTCCAGTAATGATAAATTATGTAGAACAGGACGATAATAAACTGTGCACTATTAGGGTCACAAGTGACATGGTCCTTAGGCAAATAGATAAATTAAAACCTAACAAATCCCCAGGCCCTGATGAACTGTATGCAAGGGTTCTAAAGGAATGTAAAGAGGAGCTTAGCACACCTTTGGCTAATCTTTTCAACATATCACTACAAACTGGCATGGTGCCAGATAAGTGGAAAATGGCAAATGTGATACCTATTTTCAAAACAGGTGACAGGTCCTTAGCTTCGAACTATAGACCAATAAGCCTAACCTCCATAGTGGGAAAATTTATGGAATCAATAATTGCCGAGGCAGTTCGTAGCCACCTTGAAAAGCATAAATTAATCAACGAATCTCAGCATGGTTTTACAAAGGGACGTTCCTGCCTTACGAATTTATTAACTTTTTTCACTAAGGTATTTGAGGAGGTAGATCATGGTAACGAATATGATATTGTGTATATGGACTTCAGTAAGGCTTTTGACAGGGTCCCACATCAGAGACTATTGAGGAAAATTAAAGCACATGGAATAGGAGGAGAAATTTTTTCCTGGATAGAGGCATGGTTGACAAATAGGCAGCAGAGAGTTTGCATAAATGGGGAGAAATCAGAGTGGGGAAGCGTCACGAGCGGTGTTCCACAGGGGTCAGTGTTGGGCCCCCTGCTGTTCACAATCTACATAAACGACATAGATGAGGGCATAAAGAGCGACATCGGCAAGTTTGCCGATGACACCAAAATAGGCCGTCGAATTCATTCTGACGAGGACATTCGAGCACTCCAGGAAGATTTGAATAGACTGATGCAGTGGTCGGAGAAGTGGCAGATGCAGTTTAATATAGACAAATGCAAAGTTCTAAATGTTGGACAGGACAATAACCATGCCACATATAAACTAAATAATGTAGATCTTAATATTACGGATTGCGAAAAAGATTTAGGAGTTCTGGTTAGCAGTAATCTGAAACCAAGACAACAGTGCATAAGTGTTCGCAATAAAGCTAATAGAATCCTTGGCTTCATATCAAGAAGCATAAATAATAGGAGTCCTCAGGTTGTTCTTCAACTCTATACATCCTTGGTTAGGCCTCATTTAGATTATGCTGCACAGTTTTGGTCACCGTATTACAGAATGGATATAAATTCTCTGGAAAATGTACAAAGGAGGATGACAAAGATGATCCCATGTATCAGAAACCTTCCCTATGAGGATAGACTAAGGGCCCTGAAACTGCACTCTCTAGAAAGACGTAGAATTAGGGGGGATATGATTGAGGTTTATAAGTGGAAGACAGGAATAAATAAAGGGGATGTAAATAGTGTGCTGATAATATCTAGCCTAGACAGGACTCGCAGCAATGGTTTTAAGTTGGAAAAATTCAGATTCAGGAGGGATATAGGAAAGTACTGGTTTGGTAATAGAGTTGTGGATGAGTGGAACAAACTCCCAAGTACCGTTATAGAGGCCAGAACGTTGTGTAGCTTTAAAAATAGGTTGGATAAATACATGAGTAGATGTGGGTGGGTGTGAGTTAGACCTGATAGCTTGTGCTACCAGGTCGGTTGCCGTGTTCCTCCCTTGAGTCAATGTGACCTGACCTGACTAGGTTGGGTGCATTGGCTTAAGCCGGTAGGGACTTGGACCTGCCTCGCATGGGCCAGTAGGCCTTCTGCAGTGTTCCTTCGTTCTTATGTTCTTATGTTCTTATGTATTGACAAACTATGTGGTATTGCAGAATGGTAAGATTTGCCCACAACATAGGCAGAGTATGGTAGCAGGTTTAGCCGACACCTATAATAGTGAAGGGCAGCAGGTATTGCCCACACTGATGATAGTGAAGGGCAGCAGGTATTGCCCACACCTATAATAATGAAGGGCAGCAGGTGTTGCCCGCACCTATGATAGTCAAGTGCAGCAGATATTGCCCACACCAATGGCGGTGAAGGGCAGCAGGTATTACCTACACCTATGATAGTTAAGTGCAGCAGATTTTGTCCACATCTATGTTAGTGAAGGGAAACAGGTATTGCCCACACCTATGATAGTGAAAGGCAGCAAGTATTGCCTACACCTATAGTAGTGAAAAGCAGCAGGTATTGCCTACACCTATAACAGTGAAAGGCAGCAGGTATTGCCTATACCTGTGATAGTGAAGGGCGACAAGTATTGCCCACACCAATGACAGTGAAGGGCAGCAAGTATTGCCCACAGGAATAGTGAGGGATGGAAAGTATTGCCCACAAGTATAATCACCAGGGAAGGAAGGTATTGCCAACATATATGGTAGGATAGGATGGCAGGCACTGCCTACAAGTACGGTAGTGAAGTATAATGAGGGCGGCAGATGTCACCAGTAATTATAGTAGTGTAGGATGGCAGGTATTCACACAAGGATGACTATGTAGGATGCTCGATATTACACAGAAATATGGTGATATAGGATGAAAATTATTGTTGACAAGTATGGTGGTGTAGGATACCTGTTACGGTACTGGCAATATTATACTGAATTTTTGAAAATTTTGATATGCCAGTTAATCCAATTTAAAAAAAAAAATAATAATCATGTTATTACTGTAGCTGTAAGCGTAATGGGAGCGATGGGTGGCAGGTATTGTCAGTGTATGTGAACAAAAAGGCACAATACCGTGACTGAAACAATGCACAAATATCCCGCACATAGGAAACTGAACTTACGACAACATTTCGGTCCTGTTTAGACCATTAATTGTCCAAACCGGACCGAGACGTCGTCATAAGTTTCAGTCCCCTGTGTACGAGTTGTGACTGTATATATGGTAGTGTATGGTAGGTGTTGTCCGACAGTATAATCATGTAGGCCAGATATTTTTGACATGTAAACAACCCACTAGAAATGCAGACACATTTCTGTAGATTTGATATTCACGAACAACAAGAAAATAATTCACAACATAGTAATAAAAAGCATAAACTGAAGGGTGTGAAAACTGGAGTAATAGTGTATGACAAGGGATGATCTGGAAATTTAACCTCGTCATTCAGATAATTGAGTGGGACAAAAATTAACAAAGAACTGCCGGATATACATGAGCTAGGAGAGAGTCAAGAACAGTCTAAACCCTCACTAGTACTTGGAAAAGATGAATACGTAAGTAAATAAAGTCTGCTTTAGGACTGTGCCATTGAGAAAAACCTTAAAGATTATATAGAAGAACGTCGAAGAATGTAGAGGAGGGAAAAGGTTACTGAACCGGTTAAAAACGTTAAATATGTCATATAGAAAGATAGATAATTTATGCAGGGAGATTACGCTGTCGAAACAGACAGAAGCAACACACACACATAACAAGAGTTAGTCTAGGATAGTGCAACACCAAATATTTCTAGACATATGCAAAACCCAAGTTGAAATCTATCTGTAGAGTCGGACGATTAATCACAGGAGGCTCGTACACTGACTTTGAAAAAGAAATGAGTCAAATATATATCAGTGTTCAGGAATCCACTGAAAGATAACGTTATGGAGAATGCAATGGAAAAATAAACACATGAACAGTATAATGTGATCCTTTATTGATAACGTTTCGCCCACACAGTGGGTTTTATCAAGTCACAAACAGATCTTCCTGGGTGAAAGGTACGTGAGTATTTATATGATGGAGTCAGGTGGAGAATGCTGGGTAGGTTGGATCTGATGAGGACCTGCACAGGACTGGCGGGTGCGTATGTAGCTATGTGGAATAACGATGAAGAAGTTTCTTGGCGAGGGATTCAGCTATGTTACAGAAGCCGTTGTTCTGGTTCAAGTTGTTGGATATACAGATTAGTGATGATTCCGGGATTCTTCGGTATTGAGTGTTGTCTTGTTTGGCCTTGCGTTTCTGTAGTTGATTAAATGGTTGTGTGAATCTCTGTGTTGGACACAGGCATTCCTTAAATCGTCCGATCTACCTGCATGCTGATGTTCTGAAATACGTGTTTAGATGTCTCTGATGTTTCACCCAAGTATAATTTGCTGCAGTCATTACAAGGAATTATGCATTCCTCTGCAGAGGATTGAAAATTGTCCTGTCTATTACTGATAATGTTCTTGATGGTGGGGGATGTGGAGGTAGATACTTGGAATGAGGTATTGGAAAAGATGTTGGAAACGTGATTGGCAATGGAGTTGGTGGGGAGGACTATGTATCTCCTCTCGGCAGTGTCTTCTCTGAGTGTGTTAAAGATGTTATATGCATGTCTTCTGCAATCTCTAATGAAGTGACGAGGATAGTGAAGTTTAGAAAATACTTGTTCGATTAGCGAGCATTCTTCCTCAAGGAACACATTGCTACAGATTCTGAGTACACGCAGGACAAAGCCTATAATTACACCAGGTTTAGTTTTGGTGTTGTGGTGAGAGTTGAAGTGGAGAAGATCGTATTTGTTGACAGGTTTTCGATAAACTTTAAAACGAGGTTCTTGGTCAACTTTGCAGAGAAGAACATCAAGGTAGGGAGTAGGAAAAAAAGAAAAAATGCACCATTAGGGAACACCCACAAAAAAAAAAAATCCATTCTATGCAGATTCTGTGCCCTGGGTATCTGCAAGCATGGTATATCTGTGTGATGAATGGTTTTCAAAACCATTCATCACATCTGTCAGGCACGGCAACATCATGGGATCTTGGTACAAAGACTTCAACGCTTGCCCAAAACTTTAGACGATGACCTACTTACACTAGTGGCAGGTCCCACTGTGATCCCGCTTCCTCCTGCTTCAACTCATCTCACTACAGTATATAAGCCACCTCTCGTGCCCTATGCTGCACTTCCTACAAGAGTGATGGACTGAACACATCGATTCCAGGTTGAGGGACTGATTACCTCAAACTTCTCCTCTCCTTACCCATTTCTACTTTGTATTGGACTGATGAAGCCACTGTGTGCTGAAACGTTTCTTCAATAAAGATTCCCATGTGTTGCATAAGTGTCTCAAATCTTCATCGTATATCTGGAAAAACAGGTGGGACATGCACTTTTGACCATCCCAAAAAATGCCGCACCCACATGACAATAGGGAGGTAACTCTTCTTGAATCTTATTTCTCCCCAAAATGTGTCACTCATCACTCCATGAAAGAAAATGCTCTAATGTATACTGCCAGGCACACAATCTAAAGGGGACAATAAGATACAGATCACCCAGACCATGGGAAACAAAAGAAGGGAGCCAAAACCTCTCCATAGAAGGAGGTTTTTTTTAGTGCCAGGAAAGAAAAAAGACTGGCAAGAAATGACAGAAATCCTACACCAACTGAAAACACTTCTGGAGTGGAGGGGCAGTCATTGGCCTCCACTCCAGTACAGCAGATATAAGTGCCAGCAAACAAAGCCTCCCTAGAGAGCATGAACACAAGCTCAACCAGATCGAGCCCTCAATCCAATTCACAATAGAAGAAGTCGACAACACTCTTCCTTTCCTTGATGCTCTTCTCTGCAAAACTGACCAAGAACTTCGTCTTAAATTCTATCGAAACCTACCAACCAACATGATCTTCTCCACTTCTACTCTACACCTCTCGGCTTATATACTTCATCGATACACAGAGTGTACAATCACACAGCTCAACTCCAAGATTACACTCACTCACAAGACTGGGTAAGCAGCCAATCAAAGAGGATGTTTGTGTACTCTGTCACAGCACCTAACATTTAGCCCACATATCTAACTCTTACATCCATCCATATATAGAGTTAAGGCTATATTACATATAATTCATTATGACAAGGTTCATTTACCTTAGTCATTAAAAAGGAAT
Source organism: Cherax quadricarinatus (assembly GCF_038502225.1). Lineage (NCBI taxonomy): Eukaryota > Metazoa > Arthropoda > Malacostraca > Decapoda > Parastacidae > Cherax > Cherax quadricarinatus. The sequence continues at coordinate 19,834,309 of NC_091375.1, forward strand.
CAATTATAAAATAGTTAAAGATGTAAAATCTGAAAATAACCTTCGTTTGTGGTTGTCTCAGTCTCTCCACAAACATTCAACACGCACACTTCTGCTAAAGATATTTCTTAACATTCATTTAAATAAATGGTATACGTCACTGAAAAGTGTGTGTGTTAGGTATGTACAGCGCTCGAGTATCTTTATGGGAGAATTAAGTAGCTTGTACACATATAACCTGCACATAGGAAAGAGGAGCTTACGACGACGTCTCAGTCCAACTTGGACCATTCTCCCTCTCCATAGAATGCTGAAGGCACGTGACAGGGGCTTCTTACATTTCATGATGAACATAGAGTTCCACAAGTCCGGGCCTGGGCACGGACATGTCATTAATTGGCTTTTCATTTTTTTTTCTAGGCAAAGCTTCGGATCCATGTTGTTTAGGATATCTTCCCTGCTTGTTTCATTTAGGACATGGTTGACTTGTTCCCAGTGTGTGTTTTTGTTATTAAAGTTGAATATTGTGAAGACACCCTCATGATTGATCATATTTTGCCGGTCAGGAGCCCTGCGCATACATGTCTGTACCTCTATATGTTGTGATCTGAGTGTATTGTCTTTGATACGGTTATATTACGTATCAGATCTTCATTGTTAGTGAAGATGAGGTACAGTGTATTTTCTAGTCTTGTAGGCTCTAATATTTGCTGGTTTAAGGTGAATTTGGTGCAGAGATTTAATAGGTCGTGTGTGTGAATTTTCATCTGAGCTGCACTCCTCCATTTTAGGTGTCTCAAGTTGAAAACTCCCAGTAGCAAGATGTTTGGGGCAGGAGTTGAGAGATTTTCCAGAGAGTGCTCAATTTTCAAAAGCTGTTCCTGGAATTTCTGGGAACTTGGATCCAGAGGCTTGTATATAACCACAATGACAATGTTTTGGTTTTCGATCTTTACTGGCAAACTTCAACTACATCATTTGAGGTGTTTAATGGTTCCGGGCAAATGAGACACACTGACAGAGGCCAACCTTCTTTCCCTTGTTGCCTGTTTAGTCTGCTGCATCTGAATAGGTTATAACTTGGGATCCATATTTTGTTGTGAAAATGATCCTTTATATGGGTCTCTGTGAAATCTGCAAACATTGCATTTGACTCCAAAAGCGATTCCTTGATGCAAGGTATCATGTTTGTTGATGGCTTTAGAACCTGTATGTTTGCAACGATAAATGCAGATATATTGATGTTTTTTTTTTTTTGGGGGGGGAGGGGTCTTTGTTTGCTGGCATTAATATCTGTTGTGTTTTCAGTTGGTGTAGGATTTCTGTCATTTCTTGCCAGTCTTTTTTCCTTCCTGGCACTAGAAAACCTCCTTCTATGGAGAGTTTTTGTTCCCCTCTTTTGTTTCCCATGGTCTGGGTGATCTGTATCTTCTTGTCCCCTTTAGATGGTGTGCCTGATAGTATTCGTTGCAGCATTTTCTTTCAAGGAGTGATGAGTGACACATTTCGGGGTGAAATAAGTTACAAGAAGAAGAGTCACACCCTCCTGTTGTCATGTGGGTGCGGCATTTTATGGAATGGTCAAAAGTGCATGTCCCACTTGTTTTTCCAGATATACCATGCCTGCACCTAATGGTGCATTTTTTCTGTTTCCCCTCTGCCTACCGCCCCTGTACGGAGATCAGTGCTTCCACCAGTTTTTACTGATAATGTGTCAACAAAATTCCCTGAGTTATCATCCCCTTTTGTTCCATCTCCAGCAGTATTGATACTTTGAATCTCTGGAAATTGTAGAGTATTGTCTTCAAATGTTTCTTCAACAGGGCCACTATCTCCATCTGGTGCACTGCCCTCCAGGACAACACCAGCATCCTCTGAAGCACTGTCCTCCAGGACAACACCAGCATCCTCTGAAGCACTGTCCTCCAGGACAACACCAGCATCCTCTGAAGCACTGTCCTCCAGGACAACACCAGTACCCTCTGAAGCACTGTCCTCCAGGACAACACCACTACCCTCTGGTGCACTGTCCTCCAACACAGTCCCATCTGACCCACCTGTTTTATTTTCCCAGCTGTTATACAAGGCTGTCATGTTTTTAAGAAGGATATTTTGTTGGTGTTCTTGTCTTTAAGAAGTTCTTAGGGAAAAATGGTAGATTGTCTCGAAGGTATAAGGAGTGGGCCTGGGCTAAAATATTATACCTCCAAGTTGTGTTATATGCCTTCTCAAGGTCAAAAAAGATGGCGATAACTGAGTAGTTATTGGCAAACGCATTACGAACATTCGTATCTAAGCGAAGTAAGGGGGCAATGGTAGAATGACTCTTATGAAAGCCACAATGACTAGTGAAGAGACTATTGTGTGTCTCTAAATGCCACATCAAACGTCTATTTACCAGATATTCCATCCCATTGCTAAGAGCAATGGGACGATAGTGGGAGGCATCAAGTTCCATAGTACCCGGTTTGAAGAAAGGGAGAACAATGACAGATTTCCACACCTGGGGAGGAATTCCTTGTGACCAAATAAGATTGAAGAATCGTAAGAAGACTGCAAGGGCTAACTGATGTAAATGTTGTAGCATACCGTCAGGCCCAGCTGCCGATGATCGGCAAGCTGAAAGTGTTGCCTCCAGTTCCTGAAGTGTAAAAGCACATTGTAAGATTCTTCTCTGATAGAAGAAAAGTTTAAGGGCTCTAACTCTCTGGTAGACTTGGAGGAAAGAAACGAGGGGCATAAATGAAGCCCCTGAGCGATACGTACAAGATGATTACCAATTTCAGTGGCAACGTCAAGAGGGTTTGCGATATCCAGATTCCACGGCAAACTACACCACCGCCAAGGACCTCAATGGAATGGGTTGGACCCCAGTATCCTTCTCACTACCTAGGAACTATAATGCCTATGGGAAGAATACTAAATGCTGAAAATAGGAAGGGAATAAGGGAGGGATGGTGAGGTGGAGAAGGAAAGGGTAAAAGGGGAAATGAGGAAGATGGGATAGGAAAGGGAGGATTGTGGGGTAATTAGGTTAGGTCTGAGGAAGGAGATCAAAAGGTCTAAATTCTCAGACCAAGAGCCTCTTCACCGCGCCAAGGATCCCCCTTTGAAGAAAAGCTAATGATATAAAATATCCAAGAAACTTAATGCGCTTAATTTCGTATTAATAACATTCAGCCCATGATATATTTATTTATTGGTATGTATGTTTCATCAGATTTGTGATAGCAGATGCCATCAGCTGATTGAAATATATACCATGGAGTGTTTGATCTGGGAGGAGCTTCGTATATTCTGTGTTGAGTATTTCTCTGGATGTATGCAATGAGTGCAACATTGTTCATACATGAGGAAGGAAATATATCTTAGAATATTTAGACTAGCAAATTGTTTTTATCCCAGTCGACCAACATATGGTATTAAAGTATTCTTAATTGACAGTAAACAGGTTAATGCGGTCCTAATGACTGTCGTGCGTCGACACGTTGTAAGGTGCCCCGTGATCTGATGGCTAAACCTCTCGCTTCACACAGCGAGGGTCTGAGTTCGATTCCCGGCGAGGGGAGAAACATTGCCCGTGTTTCCTTACAGCAGTTATTTATGTTCCACAACAGTAAAGTTAGTACCTGGGTGTTAGTGGACTGGTGTGGGCCGTATCCTGGGATAAAACTAACCTAATATGTCCAAAATGCTCTTCATAACAAACGGCTTTCTATATAGTAATATGTCATTGATGTCAGGTAGGAATGTATACCTTTTACATGTACTTGTAGAAATAAAGATATTATTATTATTATTATTATTAAAAAAGCATATTGACCAACCGGAGAGTAAGCAGACGCCATGAGACAATATCGATTGTGGTGGTCATGCACATGACTTAGTGGTAAGCTGCATTTTAAGAACAGATGATGGTGTGAAATATACCCGGAAGACACTGTATGGTTGTTAAGCAAAAATGTGGGATAGATGGGAGCTTGAGCCTGGTCTAAGGGCAAAGGTAAAAGTTACACACATCTCAAGCCCAAACCGGCCACCCAGGGCTATCCCAGTCAAAACAGAAAGCGCTAAACTGGTATATGTACATCAAGGGGTTGGGTAACAGAGGGTTAGGCAAAAATTCCAATTAGGAAAATATATATATTTAATCACCATAACATAACATAGCAGAAAACCTTAATCGTAAACGCCCAAATGAGGGTACACACAACAGCTGGCTGGAGGTTCAGCCACCATAACCACTAGGCTTTGTCAGCGTCAGGCCGTCATTACACTACAAACCTCATTTCTTACTTCATCACTCATCCCACAGCACCCTGACCATGTCAGAGCCTGGGTGAACATACAGGTAAGCCATATGAGAGCCTATGGCTTGAGTTGGATAAACAAAATGAGTGTACAACTACAAACTTATCTTAAATACACAGCATCTCCGACGCCAGCCTCTACACACCAAGCTCACATCACGTGACTCCCTCCCCACGCTTACTCTGCATACCCAAACATCCTTGGAAAATAAATCATTAACAGAGTTTCTTTATAATTACAGTTAGAGTACTTTACAGTACCCCCAAAAGCACATTATGAATTATAAAATTATTCTTTACAACTATAATATTCATATTATTATGGCACACTTCTCCACTATATGTACATTACAATGTCATGCAGAACCCTGCATAACACCCCCACCCCCAGACCATAGGTATCACTCTGCTAGCGGGGTCCCTACGGACACCACTAGGCAAAAAGAAAAAAAAGAAAATAAGCCCCACATTAAGGTCTGAGGCAACTGGGAAAATGATAACTGGGGAATGACCACCATACAATCACGGTCTTTTGGTACTACAAATATGCCATATTTACAAACTGAGGTACTAGATTGCAGACATATGAAACTCGTCGAACATAAAAGTGATCAAGTTTTATGCCCAACGAGCTCACAGTCACACTCTTAGACAGCTGTTTTAGGAAAAGGCACCATTACAACACAGCGCTGGCCAGGCGCTGGCGTTGATGCATTTTACCTAAATTACATCAAGCAAACTTATAAACAAGCAAGTAAACTTTGTACAAAAGTGCCCCTGAGTAATGCCGTTTTATGAAGTAACACCAAAGTTCAGTATGTTGCAAGGCAGACCAAACTGTAGGTGCCACCAAAAAAAAAAAAAACTTTTAAACAGTAAGTACATTTTCCAGGAGTTCAAAGAAAAGAAAAACATATGTTACATGTTAAATTCTACGGAGAAAACAACATCACATTATCACTCCCATCTCACAGCAATCTTTAGTAAACAAAACTGGTTCCCCATGACACACCTCTGCGAGAATCAGGAGAGCACAGGAGAGGGGAAAATATCAGGCCCCCAAAAACAACGGGTGGATAGGCACATAAATTTTGTTGGTGGGACTGCGGCCGTAAAACCCTGGAGTCATCACTGAAGACCCCCAAAAGGTGGACCTCCCAGGCCGTCACCTACATGTCATTCTAAGGACCCTGGAGTCACCCCAGCGGTGATCCAAAAAGGAAAAGTTGAAAAAGAGTCCTGGAGAACCAAAACACCTCGGATCAAAAGACATGACCCAAACAGTGGAGGGCATCACCGCCAGCCCCACATTCACTAAAACGTTAGGTCCAACAGTCCCTATACCAACATAAAACAGAGGCGAGGCATTCCAGCCAACACCTAAAAAACGTGGCATACCTTACCTAGGCATGGCCTTTGATGTGACTACCCCCCTAAATACACACACACTAGGGAATCCTGATACCTCCAGCTCCAGCTCAACCTGCCCTTCTCCTTTGGGTGGCCCAGAGTTCCATCTACTCGTCTACCGCAAATCACTGCAAAATAAGAATAGATAAGTGATCTATAAACTACATTGTGCGCTTTAAACACGAGACAAGGCATCAGCAACCACATTCTCCGCTCCCTTCACATAATGAACCACCAGATTAAGAGGTTGGAGAAACAAGGCCCACCTCGTAAGTCTCTGATTGTGGTTCCTCATTAAGTGAAGGAAACGTAAGGGATTATGGTCACTATACACAGTTATAGGGTGAACTGATGATGATATATACACCTCAAAATGTTGCACTGCTAACACTAAAGCAAGAGCCTCCTTTTCTATGGTGGCATAGTGCTGCTGGTGTTTCTTCAGTTTTGCCGAAAAGTAGCTGACTGGCAACAATTGTCCCTCCACTTCTTGCAGTAGTACAGCCCCAACACCAGTATCACTGGCATCTACTTGTAGAGAAAATGGCAATGTGAAATTAGGACTAGCCAGCACAGGAGCACTTGTAAGCAAAGCTTTTACATGTTCAAATGCCCTCTGACACTTCATATCCCACACAAATGGGGCTAGTCAGGTCAGTGAGTGGAGAGATCACCTTTGACAAATTTGGACAGAACTTTCTATAAAATGTTACCATGCCCACAAAACGCATAACCTCCTTCCGGGTCTTTGGTACAGGATAATTGTCAGCGTGCCTCGTTGTGCTCCGGGTTTTCTGGTGTTTTCACGGTCGCTCTTACGTGCTAGAACTTTAATTTGTGTCATCAATCCTATACGATACATCCCTCTAGCGCCTGGAACCAATCTTGGGAGGAAAACATTATATACTGAGTCAAAAAAGGAGAATTAGTGTGCACTACCTAGCAGAGTTTACTGCCAGAGGGGAATCATAGGCCTGTGTCCCGTGTGAAAAAAATAATAATAATTGAACTTTTCGTGTCAGAGGAAAGAAAGTCTCCCTGAAAACATTGAGTATACATAGTGTATAGTGTATACTACAGTGGCTCCCTAGTATATTGATGATAAAGGCTAAAGTGTCATTTGAAAACAGGTGAATTTGTAAATGAAGTGATAAGCCTATAGAGGCAGGTGCCAGAAGTCGCCAGAAACTTACCACAGGTCAGCTGTTTTTAATAATCTTCCTGGCCTGCTAGTGTACTCGCATATAATCTAGTGATACCAGTGAATAGCAGAATACAGTGTTGTAGTAGCAACTAACCAGTATTATAATGGTACTTAGTGGAGTGGAGTGACTTTCATTAGTTTCTTTTTTCTTGAAATACCAGACATATACTGTGAATTTCATATAACCTGTAGTTACCAGCGGTCGCAATATACACAACGAGAAGAAATTATTACTACAGAAAAAGCGTCCTTCCTCCAAAATTTGCACCAGTCAACTATAGTGATAATATAGCATTTATTGTGGTGGAGACGGAAAAAAAATAGAAAAGCTAGATACAGCGATTGATAAACAAGGGTGGAGGTCGACCGTTCGTCATTGTAGGAGTTGCCAGCAGTCACCAGCTCTTCAACACGCAAGTTATACTTGTGTATCAATCAAATCACATATTACTCGGGTAGATAATTTCCAGTAGATCCTTCATGTGTTAGCTCAAATCACCGACCAGTATGGTTTAAATAAGTGACCCACTGATCAGATCAGATCGACTGGTCCGAACCCTTGACTGGTCCGAACCCTGGACTGGTCCGAACCCTTGACTGGTTTCAAACGGTTTCGTTGGACAATAAAGCAGACTGTAAACGGATGAGGTTGTAGGCGCCCTTATAAACACAAACATTAAATATATGCCAGGAACGTGCACGGTAAGCTGTCCAATATACAAAAACAGTTAGAAACAGAAATACAAATAGCTAGAGCTTCATTTAAGGAGGTTATTTATAGAATATTCAAGAGGTTGCTAGTAGAATTGCAGTAAATCAACCATTCAAATCATTATGAAGCTGTGTGTAGTCTGTGGTCAGTCAAACAAACGGGCTTCCACATGCATAAATTGTCATTTTTGTGGAAATTGGTGTCACGCCCCTTGTGCAGATATCCAAGAACTAGCTACAAGCAGTATTAAAACAGGGAAGTGTTTTTGGGTATGCCCAAATGAGATAAATCTGTGGACTAAAATCACAAGGGTATTAAAAGAGGTCAACATCAAAGCTGCTTTCATAGAAAACCTGGAAGCTTTCTACAACAGATGGGAACATAAAAAGTCTGGGCTGAATGGTACTGCCCTTGATACTGGCCATGTAGTCAGAAACTGTAAGGCTGGAGATGATTTCCTGGTAGTCAGTAAATGTGGGGCTGATAGTGCTGTCCTGGGAGACAGTAATGGTGAAGCTGGAGGTGCTGTCCTGGGAGACAGTAATGGTGAAACTGGAGGTGCTGTCCTGGGAGACAGTAATGGTGAAGCTGGAGATGCTGTCCTGGGAGACAGTAATGGTGAAGCTGGAGATGCTGTCCTGGGAGACAGTAATGGTGAAGCTGGAGATTTTGTCCAGGTAGTCGGGAATTATACGCAGGAAGGAATACATATAAATGACCTCATAGGGGACAGGAGCCATAGTAGGGAAACAAGTGTAGTCAAAGATAAGATAAAACCAATATTGCAAACTAGAAATACCGCAGGAAATAGCAAACAAGAGGACTCCACTAGCAATAGTGAGGATATATTACCAAAAACAACTGGTGGGAGCTCCATTGTTGGTGCCAGGGAGGATAGAGGTAAGACAGGGAAACATGCACCAACAGGGAATACAGTCACAGAAACCCAAGGCAAACGGAAACCAAGCCTGTGCACATACTATGCACTCGGTATCTGCTGGCATGGGAAATCTGGAAAAACAGATGGGACGTGCAACTATGACCACCCTAGAAAATGCCATGCCCATATGGCAACAGGAAAATGCAAACTCCCTTCCTGTAAGCTTTTTCACCCTGAACTGTGTACCTCTTCAGTACAGGAAAGACTGTGCTATAACTTAAATTGCCAGGCATACCATCTAAAGGGGACAAAAAGATACAAAACATCCAGGCCATGGGAAAACCTGGGTAGCCACAGCCACTCAAGAGGGAGAGTTTTTTTAGTGCCAGGAAGGAAAAAAAACTGGCAGGAAATGGCAGAAATCGTACACCAAATCCAGTCATTCCTGGAGTGGAACCACAGTCGATGGCCTCCACTCCAAACCAACAGATACAGATACTAATGCCGGAAAAGAAATCCCCCCCCCCAGTACCAACAATACCACCAGTCCGATAACATTCTTCTTGGCAAATATACAGGGTCTAAAGCCAGCAACAAACAACAAAATACCTTTCATCCGTGGACTGCTTGCAGAGGCAAAGGCAATGTTCGCGGCTTTCACTGAGACCCACATAAAGGATCACTTGGACAACGAAATATGGATCCCAGGTTACAACCTATACAGATGTGACAGAGTGAACAGGCAAAAGGGGGGAGGGGTTGGCCTGTACATTGCAGAGTCACTTGTTTGCACAGAACTGCTAAATGCCTCAAATGATGTAGTGGAAGTTTTAGCAGTAAAGGTCGAGAACCAAAACCTAGTCATTGTGGTAGTCTACAAGCCTCTGGATGGAACATCCCAGCAATTCCAGGAACAGCTGTTAAAAATTGACCACTGTCTGGAAAATCTTCCAGCTCCTGCACCCAACATCTTGCTCCTGGGGGATTTCAACTTAAGGCACCTAAAATGGAGGAATATAGCAAATAATATTGTTGCAGTAATAACACCAGGAGGCAGCTCTGATGAAAACTCACACTCACGCGAGCTTTTAAATCTCTGCACAAAATTCAATTTAAACCAGCAAATAATAGAGCCTACTAGACTGGAGAATACACTAGACCTCATCTTCACTAACAATGATGATCTGATAAGAAATGTCACCATATCAAAAACAATATACTCAGATCACAACATAATTGAGGTTCAGTCATGTATGCGCGGAGCCCCAGACCGACATAATGAGATTAGTCACGAGGGAGCATTCACCAAATTCAACTTCAATAACAAAAACATAAAGTGGGACCAAGTAAACCAAGTCCTAACCGATATAAGCTGGGAAGATATACTAAGCAACACAGACCCCAACTTATGCCTAGAACAGATTAACTCGGTGGCACTCGATGTATGCACAAGGCTTATTCCTCTAAGAAAAAGGAGGAGTAGATGTAAAATAGAAAGAGACAGGCGCTCCCTTTACAGGCGACGGAAAAGAATAACAGAGCGGCTAAAAGAGGTCAATATATCTGAAATGCATAGGGAGACACTGGTCAGAGAAATAGCAAGCATCTAACTTAAGCTAAAAGAATCCTTTAGGAGTCAGGAATCGCGGGAAGAACTAAAAGCCATAAATGAAATCGAAAGAAACCCAAAGTATTTCTTCTCCTATGCCAAATCAAAATCGAGAACAACGTCCAGTATTGGGCCCCTACTTAAACAAGATGGGTCCTACACAGATGACAGCAAGGAAATGAGTGAGCTACTCAAGTCCCAATATGACTCAGTTTTTAGCAAGCCGCTAACCAGACTGAGAGTCGAAGATCAAAATGAATTTTTTATGAGAGAGCCACAAAATTTGATTAACACAAGCCTATCCGATGTTATCCTGACGCCAAATGACTTCGAACAGGCGATAAATGACATGCCCATGCACTCTGCCCCAGGGCCAGACTCATGGAACTCTGTGTTCATCAAGAACTGCAAGAAGCCCCTATCACGAGCCTTTTCCATCCTATGGAGAGGGAGCATGGACACGGGGGTCGTCCCACAGTTACTAAAAACAACAGACATAGCCCCACTCCACAAAGGGGGCAGTAAAGCAACAGCAAAGAACTACAGACCAATAGCACTAACATCCCATATCATAAAAATCTTTGAGAGGGTCCTAAGAAGCAAGATCACCACCCATCTAGAAACCCATCAGTTACACAACCCAGGGCAACATGGGTTTAGAACAGGTCGCTCCTGTCTGTCTCAACTATTGGATCACTACGACAAGGTCCTAAATGCACTAGAAAACAAAAAGAATGCAGATGTAATATATACAGACTTTGCAAAAGCCTTCGACAAGTGTGACCATGGCGTAATAGCGCACAAAATGCGTGCTAAAGGAATAACAGGAAAAGTCGGTCGATGGATCTATAATTTCCTCACTAACAGAACACAGAGAGTAGTCGTCAACAGAGTAAAGTCCGAGGCAGCTACGGTGAAAAGCTCTGTTCCACAAGGCACAATACTCGCTCCCATCTTGTTCCTCATCCTCATATCCGACATAGACAAGGATGTCAGCCACAGCACCGTGTCTTCCTTTGCAGATGACACCCGAATCTGCATGACAGTGTCTTCCATTGCAGACACGGCAAAGCTCCAGGCGGACATCAACCAAATCTTTCAGTGGGCTGCAGAAAACAATATGAAGTACAACGATGAGAAATTTCAATTACTCAGATATGGTAAACATGAGGAAATTAAATCTTCATCAGAGTACAAAACAAATTCTGGCCACAAAATAGAGCGAAACACCAACGTCAAAGACCTGGGAGTGATCATGTCGGAGGATCTCACCTTCAAGGACCATAACATTGTATCAATCGCATCTGCTAGAAAAATGACAGGATGGATAATGAGAACCTTCAAAACTAGGGAGGCCAAGCCCATGATGACACTCTTCAGGTCACTTGTTCTATCTAGGCTGGAATATTGCTGCACACTAACAGCACCTTTCAAGGCAGGTGAAATTGCCGACCTAGAAAATGTACAGAGAACTTTCACGGCGCGCATAACGGAGATAAAACACCTCAATTATTGGGAGCGCTTGAGGTTCCTAAACCTGTATTCCCTGGAACGCAGGAGGGAGAGATACACGATTATATACACCTGGAAAATCCTAGAGGGACTAGTACCGAACTTGCACACGAAAATCACTCACTACGAAAGCAAAAGACTTGGCAGACGATGCACCATCCCCCCAATGAAAAGCAGGGGTGTCACTAGCACGTTAAGAGACCATACAATAAGTGTCAGGGGACCGAGACTGTTCAACTGCCTCCCAGCACACATAAGGGGGATTACCAACAGACCCCTGGCAGTCTTCAAGCTGGCACTGGACAAGCACCTAAAGTCAGTTCCTGATCAGCCGGGCTGTGGCTCGTACGTTGGTTTGCGTGCAGCCAGCAGCAACAGCCTGGTTGATCAGGCTCTGATCCACCAGGAGGCCTGGTCACAGACCGGGCCGCAGGAGCGTTGACCCCCGGAACTCTCTCCAGGTAAACTCCAGGTAATAGCCTCCACCTTGGCATTCACTGGGGCCACCTTCCCCTGGCCAATAACATGTCCTAGAAAAGTTACCTGGGCTTGCCCGAAAACACTCTTTGCCAAATTAACTGTGAGCTGAGCACCAGTGAGCCTAGAGAAAAGCTCTCTAAGCTGCCTTACATGCTCTGACCAACAGTCGCTAAAAATAACCAGGTCATCAATATAACGCCTCACGCCCTTTAGGCCACGTATACCCTCTTGCATTCTGCGTTGAAAACAGGAGGGTGCATTACAAAGCCCAAAGGGGAGAACTTTGTACTGAAAAAGCCCATCCAGCGTTACAAAAGCAGAGATGTCACTGGCACGTGGGGTTAAAGGTATCTGGTAATAACCCTTCAACAGGTCTAACTTACTTACATATTTAGCTCCCCCCACTGCATCAATGACATCATCCATTCTAGGAAGAGGAAAACAATCAGCCTTACTTATTAAATTAACCTTACGGTAGTCAGTGCACATCCTCATGGTGCCATCTGGTTTGGGAACCATCAGACGGGGATGCCCACTCACTCTCGCTTGGTATTATTAAATCATTGTCAAGTAAAAATTTCACCTCCTTCTCCATACTTTTTCTCTTTTGTGGGTTCATTCTGTAAGGGACCTGCCGAATTGGTTCAGCTTCCCTTACATCTATATCATGGGGCTTTAGCTTGCTTACACGAGGGATATCCCCAAACAAATTCTCAAAATTCCAGAGAAGCTGAACCATCTCAGCAACCCTTTCCTTACTAAGACCTAACATACATTGTGAAGGATCTTTTAACAATGCCCTGTTACTAAGGTGTACATCTGTGGCCCCCTGTGCATCAGTGTCCACCCCTGGGTCACCTACTATATATACACATGCCACACCTCTTTGGTGGTACCTTTTCAGCCTGTTTATATGTACCACCCGTTCAGACTTCCGTCGCCCAGGTGTGTGAATTCTGTAATTTTGATCCGTGACCTTTTCCACGACCTTGTACGGCCCACTGAACTTTGCTTTTAAGGCATTATCAGGCACCGGCTCCAATGCTAGTACCTCCTCTCCTACTTCAAAGGTACGAGGCACGGCCTTGCGGTCAAATTGTTTCTTCATCTTGGTTTGGCTGATGTGCAGGTTCGCAGCCGCCAGATGCTTCATGTGAGCCAAACGGTCTCTGAAAGCGAGAAAATCCTCCGAGGGGGCAGCCTCACAATCTTCACCAAGCCAGTAATCCTTCAAAATCATCAGTGGTCCCCGTACCTGGTGACCATAGATCAGTTCGAAGGGACTATAGCGTAATGAATCCTGAGTGCTGTCCCGCACGGCAAATAAAAGGAGGGGGATACCCTCATCCCAGTCCTTCTGGTACTGGGCACAATAAGCCCGCAGCATAGTTTTGAGAGACTGGTGAAACCGCTCCACAACCCCTTGACTCTCTGGGTGATAGGCAGTGGAGGTCGTCATTTTAATATTAAACTCCCCCAAAACCGTGCGAAAATGTTTAGATTTAAAATTTGACCCCTGATCTGTTTGAATTTCCTTAGGGATCCCGAACTGCGTAAAAAATTTCACCAGTGCTCTCAAGACCACGCGTGTTGTAATCTTACGTAATGGAATGGCCTCCGGAAATCTGGTAGAGGAACAAATAATAGTAAGTAAGTACTGGTTTCCCATCTTGGTCCTGGGTAGCGGCCCCACACAATCCACCACCAGCCTGCTAAAAGGTTCTCCGGCGACTGTTATAGGGTTAAGAGGGGCAGGTTTAATTCCCTGATTAGGTTTTCCTACCCTTTGGCAAATGGGGCATGATTCTACATACTTACCCACTGATTCCCATACCTGGGGCCAGTAAAAATGTTTAGAAATCTTGCCCATAGTCTTTTTAACACCTAAATGTCCTCCCATGGGAACATCGTGGGCCAAACACAAAACCTGATACCTAAATGGTTCCGGCACCACCACTTGGTAGAGTGCCTGCCGTGCTCCATCATTAGATGTCGCATCCGATAAGGTCTTTCGCATTAAAATACCGTCTGCATAAAAGAAACATTTAGTTAGTTGAGAGGCCTCTTCCTCGGTAACAGCAGATGACCGAATAGCTTTTAGGGTGTCGTCACACCCCTGGGCCTCGATCAGCTACTCTCGAGTAGGAGTCGCCCCCCCTATACCAGCTCCAAGACCCCCACTCAAACAGGGTCTTGCCTGGGATGGTTCATCACAACCCCAAGCCAACTGCAGGCTAGGCTCGAGGAATAGATTTCCCAAACCCAAATCATCCCCAGGATCTAACGAGTCACAGAGAGAGACTGCCCTCTTATCTTTTGACATTTTCCTGGTTACTGCACACAACGGAAATAACTCGGGCAATATAGCCCTAGCTTTTTCCTCCCAACTCTGTGAGGCTGGGTCCCTCCTCACTTTCAAGACAACCCATGACATTATTGCCTAAGAGTAGGTCAACCCCTGCACAAGGTATATCCTCTGTGATACCTACAGCTAAGTAACCACACTGGTATGCAGACTCCACCCATAACCTGTGCACTGGAGTCTTGACAAGGCATCCTGTAATTCCTTTGAGCAAAACGTCCAACCCAGTGTACGTGTCATCCGACACTGGCAGTATGCCCCTACGAAGCAAAGTGTATGTGCTACCAGTGTCCCTCAAAGACATAACACCTGTTACCCTACCTTCATTTTGGTGTAAGGCCACAGTGGACTTGCTTGTAAAGACCTTCATCCGAGGGTCCAAACCTGCTGAGTTACCTGACATACCCGGAGGTGGTGCTTCAATATTAGCTACCGTGTGGGTACCTGGTGTATCTACCTTAGAAACTCCAGCAAGCGCCTGATCTCTATGCATCTTCTTGCAATACGGCTGCAGATGGCCCTGTTTATGACAATAAGTACAGTAATATGGTTTAAAGGCCCCCTGCCCTTTTGACCTAGGTTGGATCCCTTGGTTCTGGGGAACTGGGCTCGTCCCACCTGTTCCTTGTAGTCCTGGACCTGTGACAGCTGACTTAAAACCTCCTCGAGTGGGTACTGGAAAATTAGGGTTATTAAAACTCTTGTGGTTATTAGGCTGATAAATGGGTGGCTTAAACTTCTGAAATTTCTTATTCCTATTTGTGGGTGGAGAAATCTTACCATTATTAGTATGTGGGGTGTGGTAACTACTACCAAATTTTTGGTTAGCTAAAAATCTGTCACCCAGCTCTAAAGCATTATTAAAATCATCAAGATCCTTCTCCTCAAGATATGCCTTAAGGTCAGAAGGAACATTTCGCAAAAGATCCTCTAACAAAATTAAGGTAATTACACCTTCATAATTGCCTACCACCCCCTTTGAGCGACACTACCTATTTAGAAGTGACATCTTCTCCTTACCATATTCCACCAAAGACTGCCCTGACTGAAACTTAAGTCCTCTGAATTTCTGCCTGTACCTTTCCGGCAACATTTGATAAGCCAGTAAAACTACCTCTTTTAGCTTATGATAATCAGAAAAGGCAGATCCTTCTAAAGAACTAATAGCCTGTAACCCTTTACCAACTAATTGGGTTCTTGCTAATGTCGCCCATTCCTTTTCCGGCCAAACTTGGGATTTGGCCGTACTTTCAAATAACAGAAAAAACTGGTCTGGGTCTTTCTCTAGGAATTTGGGCACAAATTTTATGGCTTTATCCAAATGAAAAACATCTACTTTTGTGTCTGTGGCTGGGTGACAAGCAAGCTGCCTCTCTTTAGCTCTTTCTTGAGCCCTAAGCTCCTCTAAGGCTCTCTGTTCCTGGATCTTTGTACGCTCAATCCTTAACCGTTCCTTTTCTTCTGCTACTAGGGCTAATTTCATTTGTAAAATTACTACTTCCTTATCCAGGTCCCTATCATGGGGATTTGATTCAATGTCACCTTCCAAATGCATGTCATCCTCAGAATTTTTACCAGTGTCAGCCATTTTGGGAAATAATAGCACCAAATCTTACTACCAGCCACAGAACTTACTGATATAAAATAATAAAGCACACAGCAAGGTACATATACTGAAGTAGTATATTCACAAGGAGTTGTCATGTGACTCCCTCAAATTAAACATTGCTCACAAAAAGAAAACCCTGGCAGAAAAAAAAATAAGAGCTACTGCACCTGCGAAGGTAAATTATTCCCAGAAATTTAGGTAAGCATAACCCCCTAAAAATCAGCAAGATTGTACCTGCAAGGGTAAATTATGCACAAAATATCAAGTATTAATAACACCCTAAAAATCAACAATATGGCACAGAAAGGTAAATGATTTATAGAGTATTAATTAATAATAACACCCTAAAACCAGCAATATTATACAGAAAGGTAAATTATTCACAGGGTATTAATTAATAATAACACCCTAAAAACCAGCTATGTTGCACACAAAAGTAAATTATTTACAGGGTATTAATTAATAATAACACCCTAAAAACTAGCAATGTTGCACACAAAAGTAAATTATTCAAGGGTATTAATTAATAATAACACCCTAAAAATTAGCAATGTTGCACACAAAAGTAAATTATTCAAGGGTATTAATTAATAATAACACCCTAAAAACTAGCAATGTTGCACACAACAGTAAATTATTCACAGGGTATTAATTAATAATAACACCCTAAAAACTAGCAATGTTGCACACAACAGTAAATTATTCACAGGGTATTAATTAATAATAACACCCTAAAAACTAGCAATGTTGCACACAAAAATAAATTATTCACAGGGTATTAATTAACAATAACACCCTAAAAACCAGCAATATTGCAAACAAAGGTAAATTATCATTTTAGTGTGAGTGTTATAGTGAATGTTTCCTCTGACCAACCCAGTAAAGAATGATTATTGACTTTCCAGGTTGCAAACTTGAATTACCACATAAAATTTGATAATTCTCCCATATACAGGCCCCCATGTTAAGCAAAAATGTGGGATAGCTGGGGGCTTGAGCCTGGTCTAAGGGCAAACGTAAAAGTTACACACATCTCGAGCCCAAACCGGCCACCCAGGGCTATCCCAGTCAAAACAGAAAGCGCTAAACTGGTATGTGTACTTCAAGGGGTTGGTTAACAGAGGGTTAGGCAAAAATCCCAATTAGGAAAATATATCTATTTAGTCACCATAACATAACATAACAGAAAACCTTAATCGTAAACGCCCAAATGAGGGTACACACAACAGCTGGCTGGAGGTTCAGCCACCATAACACTAGCCTTCCGTCAGCGTCAGGCCGTCATTACACTACAAACCTCATTTCTTACTTCATCACTCCTCCCACAGCACCCTGACCATGTCAGAGCCTGGGTGAACATACAGGTAAGCCATATGAAAGCCTATGGCTTGAGTTGGATAAACAAAATGAGCGTACAGCTACAAACTTATGCTCACGTCACGTGACTCCCTCCCCACGCTTACTCTGCATACCCAAACATCCTTGGAAAATAAATCATTAACAGAATTTCTTTATAATTACAGTTAGAGTACTTTACAGTACCCCCTAAAGCACATTATGAATAATAAAATTATTCTTTACAATCATAACATTCATATTATTATGGCACACTTCTCCACTATATGTACATTACGATGTCATGCAGAACCCTGCATAACAATGGTATTCAGTAGTTGGCAGAGTACGAGGTGTTCTGGAAACCAAGCAATCCCTATGAAGTCTTCAATGGCTGGTGCAAAGTGAGATATGTAGACTAGAAAGGCCCTATGAAGTGTTCCACGGCTGGTGCAGTACTCAGTGTGATACACTCCGATGATGTAGTACTTGGTGTTATACACACTCCGACGATGTAGTACTTGGTGTTATACACACTCCGCTGATGTAGTACTTGGTGTTATACACACCCCGCTGATGTAGTACTTGGTGTTATACACACCCCGCTGATGTAGTACTTGGTGTTATACACACCCCGCTGATGTAGTACTTGGTGTTATACACACTCCGCTGATGTAGTACTTGGTGTTATACACACCCCGCTGATGTAGTACTTGGTGTTATACACACCACGCTGATGTAGTACTTGGTGTTATCCACACCCCGCTGATGTAGTACTTGGTGTTATACACACTCCGCTGATGTAGTACTTGGTGTTATACACACCCCGCTGATGTAGTACTTGGTGTTATACACACTCCGCTGATGTAGTACTTGGTGTTATACACACCCCGCTGATGTAGTACTTGGTGTTATACACACCACGCTGATGTAGTACTTGGTGTTATACACACCCCGCTGATGTAGTACTTGGTGTTATACACACTCCGCTGATGTAGTACTTGGTGTTATACACACCCCGCTGATGTAGTACTTGGTGTTATACACACCCCGCTGATGTAGTACTTGGTGTTATACACACTCCGCTGATGTAGTACTTGGTGTTATACACACTCCGCTGATGTAGTACTTGGTGTCATACACACCCCGCTGATGTAGTACTTGGTGTTATACACACTCCGCTGATGTAGTACTTGGTGTTATACACACTCCGCTGATGTAGTACTTGGTGTTATACACACCCCGCTGATGTAGTACTTGGTGTTATACACACTCCGCTGATGTAGTACTTGGTGTTATACACACCCCGCTGATGTAGTACTTGGTGTTATACACACCACGCTGATGTAGTACTTGGTGTTATACACACCCCGCTGATGTAGTACTTGGTGTTATACACACTCCGCTGATGTAGTACTTGGTGTTATACACACCACGCTGATGTAGTACTTGGTGTTATACACACTCTGCTGATGTAGTACTTGGTGTTATACACACTCTGCTGTTGTAGTACTTGGTGTTATACACACCACGCTGATGTAGTACTTGGTGTTATACACACCACGCTGATGTAGTACTTGGTGTTATACACACCCCGCTGAAGTAGTACTTGGTGTTATACACACCCCGCTGATGTAGTACTTGGTGTTATACACACCCCGCTGATGTAGTACTTGGTGTTATACACACCCCGCTGATGTAGTACTTGGTGTTATACACACATCGCCGATGTAGTACTTGGTGTTATACACACTCCGCTGATGTAGTACTTGGTGTTATACACACCCCGCTGATGTAGTACTTGGTGTTATACACACTCTGCTGATGTAGTACTTGGTGTTATACACACTCCGCTGATGTAGTACTTGGTGTTATACACACCCCGCTGATGTAGTACTTGGTGTTATACACACTCTGCTGATGTAGTACTTGGTGTTATACACACTCCGCTGATGTAGTACTTGGTGTTATACACACTCTGCTGATGTAGTACTTGGTGTTATACACACTCCGCTGATGTAGTACTTGGTGTTATACACACTCCGCTGATGTAGTACTTGGTGTTATACACACCCCGCTGATGTAGTACTTGGTGTTATACACACTCCGCTGATGTAGTACTTGGTGTTATACACACCCCGCTGATGTAGTACTTGGTGTTATACACACCACGCTTATGTAGTACTTGGTGTTATACACACCCCGCTGATGTAGTACTTGGTGTTATACACACTCCGCTGATGTAGTACTTGGTGTTATACACACCACGCTGATGTAGTACTTGGTGTTATACACACTCTGCTGATGTAGTACTTGGTGTTATACACACTCTGCTGTTGTAGTACTTGGTGTTATACACACCACGCTGATGTAGTACTTGGTGTTATACACACCACGCTGATGTAGTGCTTGGTGTTATACACACCCCGCTGAAGTAGTACTTGGTGTTATACACACCCCGCTGATGTAGTACTTGGTGTTATACACACCCCGCTGATGTAGTACTTGGTGTTATACACACCCCGCTGATGTAGTACTTGGTGTTATACACACATCGCCGATGTAGTACTTGGTGTTATACACACTCCGCTGATGTAGTACTTGGTGTTATACACACCCCGCTGATGTAGTACTTGGTGTTATACACACTCTGCTGATGTAGTACTTGGTGTTATACACACTCCGCTGTTGTAGTACTTGGTGTTATACACACCCCGCTGATGTAGTACTTGGTGTTATACACACTCTGCTGATGTAGTACTTGGTGTTATGCACACTCCGCTGATGTAGTACTTGGTGTTATACACACTCTGCTGATGTAGTACTTGGTGTTATACACACTCTGCTGATGTAGTACTTGGTGTTATACACACCCCGCTGATGTTGTACTTGGTGTTATACACACTCCGCTGATGTAGTACTTGGTGTTATACACACCCCGCTGATGTAGTATTTGGTGTTATACACACTCTGCTGATGTAGTACTTGGTGTTATACACACCCCGCTGATGTTGTACTTGGTGTTATACACACTCCGCTGATGTAGTACTTGGTGTTATACACATTCTGCTTATGTAGTACTTGGTGTTATACACACTCTGCTGTTGTAGTACTTGGTGTTATACACACTCTGCTGTTGTAGTACTTGGTGTTATACACACTATGCTGATGTAGTACTTGGTGTTATACACACTCTGCTGTTGTAGTACTTGGTGTTATACACACCCCGCTGATGTAGTACTTGGTGTTATACACACTCCGCTGATGTAGTACTTGGTGTTATACACAATCCGCTGATGTAATACTTGGTGTTATACACACCACGCTGATGTAGTACTTGGTGTTATACACACCCCGCTGATGTAGTACTTGGTGTTATACACACCCCGCTGATGTAGTACTTGGTGTTATACACACCACGCTGATGTAGTACTTGGTGTTATACACACCCCGCTGATGTAGTACTTGGTGTTATACACACCCCGCTGATGTAGTACTTGGTGTTATACACACCACGCTGATGTAGTACTTGGTGTTATACACATCACGCTGATGTAGTACTTGGTGTTATACACACCACGCTGATGTAGTACTTGGTGTTATACACACCCCGCTGATGTAGTACTTGGTGTTATACACACCCCGCTGATGTAGTACTTGGTGTTATACACACCACGCTGATGTAGTACTTGGTGTTATACACACCACGCTGATGTAGTACTTGGTGTTATACACACCCCGCTGATGTAGTACTTGGTGTTATACACACCCCGCTGATGTAGTACTTGGTGTTATACACATCACGCTGATGTAGTACTTGGTGTTATACACACTCCGCTGATGTAGTACTTGGTGTTATACACACTCCGCTGATGTAGTACTTGGTGTTATACACACTCTGCTGATGTAGTACTTGGTGTTATACACACTCCGCTGATGTAGTACTTGGTGTTATACACACTCCGCTGATGTAGTACTTGGTGTTATACACACTCCGCTGATGTAGTACTGGGTGTTATACACACCCCGCTGATGTTGTACTTGGTGTTATACACACCACGCTGATGTAGTACTTGGTGTTATACACACCCCGCTGATGTTGTACTTGGTGTTATACACACCATGCTGATGTAGTACTTGGTGTTATACACACCACGCTGATGTAGTACTTGGTTTTATACACACTCCGCTGATGTAGTACTGGGTGTTATACACACCCCGCTGATGTTGTACTTGGTGTTATACACACCATGCTGATGTAGTACTTGGTGTTATACACACCTCGCTGATGTAGTACTTGGTGTTATACACACCCTGCTGATGTAGTACTTGGTGTTATACACACCCCGCTGATGAAGTATTTGGTGTTATACATACCCCGCGTATGTAGTACTTGGTGTTATACACACTCCGCTGATGTAGTACTTGGTGTTATACACACTCCGCTGATGTAATACTTGATGTTATACACACCCCGCTGATGTAGTACTTGGTGTTATACACACCCCGCTGATGTAGTACTAGGTGTTATACACACTCCGCTGATATAGTATTTGGTGTTATACACACTCCGCTGATGTAGTACTTGGTGTTACACACTCCGCTGATGTAGTACTTGGTGTTATACACACTCCGCTGATATAGTACTTGGTGTTACACACTCCGCTGATGTAGTACTTGGTGTTATACACACTCCTCTGATGTAGTACTTGGTGTTATACACACTCCGCTGATATAGTACTTGGTGTTACACACTCCGCTGATGTAGTACTTGGTGTTATACACACTCCGCTGATGTAGTACTTGGTGTTATACACACTCCGCTGATGTAGTACTTGGTGTTACACACTCCGCTGATATAGTACTTGGTGTTATACACACTCCACTGGTGTAGTACTTGGTGTTATACACACTCCACTGATGTAGTACTTGGTGTTATACACACTCCGCTGATGTAGTACTTGGTGTTAAACACACCCCGCTGATGTAGTACTTGGTGTTATACACACCCCGCTGATGTAGTACTTGGTGTTATACACACCACGCTGATGTAGTACTTGGTGTTATACACACTCCGCTGATGTAGTACTTGGTGTTATACACACTCCGCTGATGTAGTACTTGGTGTTATACACACCACGCTGATGTAGTACTTGGTGTAATACACACTCCGCTGATGTAGTACTTGGTGTTATACACACTCCTCTGATGTAGTACTCGGTGTTATACACACTCCGCTGATGTAGAACTTGGTGTTATACACACCCCGCTGATGTAGTACTTGGTGTTATACACACTCCACTGATGTAGTACTTGGTGTTATACACACTCCGCTGATGTAGTACTTGGTGTTATACACACTCCGCTGATGTAGTACTTGGTGTTATACACACTCCGCTGATGTAGTACTTGGTGTTATACACACCCCGCTGATGTAGTACTTGGTGTTATACACACCCCGCTAATGTAGTACTTGGTGTTATTGTTGCAACCCCTGAATGGGTTACAATGATTATTATGTATATATGTAATGTATATTATCTTTTCATATAATTTTATATTGCTTATATTTGCGATAATAGCTAAATCGTAAATATATTGCTTTATATTCTTATTTGACTTATGTTGTTAGGATGTATATAAAATGTGCTCAGTTAGTCTTGATTGTCAAACTACTGTAATTATCGCTTGTCGCTCGTTATACTGCCGGCTTCTGAGCTGCAGTTGTCCACGTAGCTATCACGTGATCGAGGGGGGGGTGTCCTCACCTCTCGTGAAATTGTCAGTCTGCTGGAGACTCGCTTGCTGGTTGGACAGATTGTCTGTCTCATTATTCTTGTTAGTTCTGTAGAACTTTGTTCTCAGAACATTGTATAGACTTAGTGATTTTCGACGTTGTACTGAGGTTGTGTGTCACATAGACACTCTGAACATCTCAGGTCCTTAGCTATAGCTTCTGACCTAATTTTGTACTGGTTTCTGTGTATTGTCACAGTCGCGTTTTTCCTATGGGAGTTTTGTAACTTGTGGAGGATCTGCAGATGGTCCCTACTTAGTGTCGTTATATTATCTCCTAGTTCCTGATTCTGTGTCGCAGTCGCTTGATATTGCATTGCTATTGGGCTTAGCATTCTTTGTTGTTCAAGCAGACTGTTCGGGTTGCCAGTCGGTCAAGAAGTTAGTTTATTTGAGGACTTTGTCAGTCACTTGTTTAAGTCTTATTCGAGTCTTGAGACATAGCTAACTACTTAAGAGCACTTACACGCATACACACTTACTTGTACATATTTGTAATATCTTATTAAATGTTAATGTACCTGACAGTACATAAGAATTATAAATGTGATATGTGCTTTCAGCACAATAATATTGAACTCGAGAGATTGATTTTATTTTGATTGCTGTAATTAATTTAATTTGATAATATACCTCTAGACAACTTACTACTTAATAAATTTATTAAATTTTATTTCTCTAGTTAGTAGCCTACCAGTTGTAATCCTAAAGCACTATTGAACCATACTGAATTTTAATGGATAATTGGACAAGGATACTGACTACTTGTTACGAAAACCCAGTAACAGGCTGGATGCTAGAAGGGCAGTCCTTTCTAGTATTCACTGGAGATCTCTAAGCTTTTAGAATCGCGTTTATTGTAACAGTTATACACACCACGCTGATGTAGTACTTGGTGTTATACACACCCCGCTGATGTAGTACTTGGTGTTATACACACCACGCTGATGTAGTACTTGGTGTTATACACACCCCGCTGATGTAGTACTTGGTGTTATACACACCACGCTGATGTAGTACTTGGTGTTATACACACCACGCTGATGTAGTACTTGGTGTTATACACACCACGCTGATGTAGTACTTGGTGTTATACACACTCCGCTGATGTAGTACTTGGTGTTATACACACCCCGCTGATGTACTTGGTGTTATACACACTCCACTGATGTAGTACTTGGTGTTATACACACCCCGCTGATGTAGTACTTGGTGTTATACACACTCCGCTGATGTAGTACTTGGTGTTATACACACTCTGCTGATGTAGTACTTGGTGTTATACACACCACGCTGATGTAGTACTTGTTGTTATACACACCCCGCTGATGTAGTACTTGGTGTTATACACACCACGCTGATGTAGTATTTGGTGTTATACACACTCCGCTGATGTTGTACTTGGTGTTATACACACCACGCTGATGTAGTACTTGGTGTTATACACACTTCGCTGATGTTGTACTTGGTGTTATACACACCACGCTGATGTAGTACACAGTGTTATACACACCACGCTGATGTAGTACTTGGTGTTATACACACTTCGCTGATGTAGTACTTGGTGTTATGCATACCACGCTGATGTAGTACTTGGTGTTATACACACTCCGCTGATGTAGTACTTGGTGTTATACACACCCCGCTGAAGTAGTACTTGGTGTTATACACACCACGCTGATGCAGTACTTGGTGTTATACACACCCCGCTGATGTAGTACTTGGTGTTATACACACTTCGCTGATGTAGTACTTGGTGTTATACACACCACGCTGATGCAGTACTTGGTGTTATACACAACACGCTG